>NC_091128.1:154876243-154948743 GCF_040183065.1 Periplaneta americana | reverse complement strand
TCAAAACTCTCCTTTTCCAAAATTAAGAAAAAATGAGTTAAGAGTGGATTCCGATTCAGTTGGCATTCTTGCATCTAGACATGGCCATGGAATGTTCCAAAACTGTCGTTTACTTGGTTAAACTCAGTGTTAAAATATGAGGTTTTTTTCAAAACTGTCATTATCCAAAATGGTTTCTGTAACAAAACGTTCCTTATCCATCTGTAGAGTGATGTTTCAAAACTGTCCTTTTCCTGTGATAGTGTAAATGTAAATAAACTTTTTTTTTTTTTCAGAACTATCTTTATCTTGAACACACGGTTCCTTATAATATTAAAGTAAATTATTTTTCTTTCGTGTATTCGATATCTCTTTAGACGAGTTTTAAGAGGGAAATTTATTTTTTTGACTTTCTTACGGAACACACTGTTCGAGATTGCCGCCGTTTTATGTGCCAGTTGTTGTCAATTACTTGTAGCGTATGGTGGTGAATACTTGTCTCGAATGTTTTAATGCTGATTTTTTGGGTATTTTAGTAAGACCTACCTGAGAATGGAAAGCGAAGGTATTATTGTAGTTGAAGATAATGGAAGAAGTAGGAGGAGAAAGCGTAATAAGGAAGAATGGGCTTGTGAAAAGAAGAAGGCTAAGTAAGTTTCCTCGTGTTCATTAAACTATTATTGGTGATTCATAGTACTAATCTGTAAATGTAATAGTATTATACCTCTTTTAAATAAGGTTTTATTAGCTAGATCCCCATTTGCTTTGTATCTTTTACAAGTAATATTCACACTCAGACTATCAGAGTAATCTAATTAGTTTCATCTCCTTTTACAGCAGGTACAAATCGAAGTCTCTACCTAGGATGCCCGACTGTGGGCATGATTAAAAAACATTCAAATGTTCCAAAATTAAACGACAAGATATCAGGCGCTTTCATCAAGCCTTTTACAGAAACTCTGGAAACGTGGCTCAGGACATGTTCATTTTGAAATGTACTTCTCAAAGCAAACCACAGAGAACATCACGAGCTAAGATCTCAGGCAGTTCTCGCAAGGCATGTGCTAATATTTATTTTGTGAAAACCTTGGATGGATGTCAGCAGGTATGTGCCAAAGCATTTCTTTCTATCTTAAGAATATCACGCTATCGTGTCCAAAATCTGTGCCGAAAACACCTTGCAACTGGAGTTTCCCCTAAGGAATGCAGAGGAGGAGACAGGCGTAGTGCTAGATTTGAGACTAACAGGCAATCAGTTATTCAGTACATAAAGAGTCTGAAGCCTGTTGAAACCCATTAAACAAGGGACAATACTCAGCGACAATACCTTCCCTGTGGTCTTAATGTAAAAATGCTTTGGCGCAGGTACAACGGTATTCACATTGAGGACATAGCCTACAAAGTGAAGTACCAATTCTTTAGAAAAATATTTCTCTACAACTTCAATATCAGTTTCAAGACACTAGCTACTGACGCGTGTTCTACATGCCTCCAGGCAAACAATCGAATTCAGCTAGCCGTTAAGGGTTCAAAGTCAAAATCAGATCTCATTATCCAGTTGAGGGTTCATAATTTAAAAGCCAAAGCGTTTTATAACCAACTCAAGATAAACAAATCAGACAAAGTTATTTTATTCTCTTATGATTGCCAAAAAAACTTGGTCCTCCCACGAGTGCCCAACCAACCTGCATATTACAGTAGGCAACTATATTATTATAATTTTACGGTCTGTCGTGGGCACTCAAAATCTCCACAAAACAAGGAAACAGTTACCATCTACGCCTGGCTGGAAAACGAAAGAACTAAAGGCTCTAATGAAATCGTTTCTGCTCTACTTGATACACTGAGGAATGCAAAATTTGAAAATGACTGTGATTGCGTTCGACTCTGTTCAGATGGCTGTCCTGGACAGAATAAAAACTCGACTGTGATTGGGGTAGTGATGAAGTGATTTAAAGAAGAAGCGCCTAATACAGTATAAAGTAGGTCGAATTTGTCTTTCCTGTAGTAGGACTTTCTTTCCTACCTCCCGACAGGGTTTTTGGGAAGATCGAAAAAGTAATTAGGAGGAAGGGTACAATTGAGACACCTGACAAGTACATGACTATTTTTAAGGAATTTGGGACAGTGAAAAGTCTTGGTTCACAAGTGCCTGTCTATAACTGGAAGTCCGCCGTCCATGAAGTGGTCAAAACTACTGGACAGTGGCACTTTAAGTTGTCTTTGTGTAAAAGGATTATCTTAACTAAGGACACCAAGGAAAGCATTATTGTGCGAGGTGAAGTGCACTACAGTTGCGACACTGGAGTTCCAGGATCAATATTAAAGAAGGGCAAATCTTTAAGTAGTATGACTCCTGTGCAGCTTGAAAACCACGTTCCTCTTAACCGTGCCAAGTTAAATGATGTGTCTCACCTTCTAGAAAAACATTTTGGAGACAACTGGAGAGAACGTGAAGAACTCGTCTACTACAAAACACTGATTGATGGTCAAGACGACAGTGATGAAGTTCCAGAAGAAGATAGAAACGTGGATCAAGAAAATATTGATGAAGTACCAGATCTTGTAGTTTAAGAGTTGTAGAATATTTCTAGAATTGTGGTGGAAGATGAACATTCAATACTCTCTCTATCACATTATGTAATAGCAATACTTTGTCCTTTAATAGACACAATATAGTCAAAATTCAATCTTATCTGTCTTAAGCAATTATTTTGTTTCAAAACTCTCCTTCTCCAAAATGTTTTATTAAATTTCAAAGGAATTATATGACAGATATTTGCCAAATGAGGTTTTTTAATAATAACAAACAGCAGTCAACACCAGAGAAAAGTTTCATTGAAAATTATTAACTAATATGCATGCTAGGAGTTTTCTGCATTTTCCCAAAAATGACATAGAGTGGATAAGGAGAGTTTTGAAACTCACCTACTCATTTATATTTTCTTAAGATGAGAGTCCCTCAGCTACGAGCATAGATATTATTTTCATTCTTCCTCCTCCCTCTTCCCCTCCTATGCACATTTGTGATTAAATTTCTTTCTTACGACGCAACACACAGCTCGCTCACTAGGCAAACAACCAAGGACAGGGGCCATTAACGCTGAATCGAGCTGTACTTATTTATTCTAATTCCTGTATAGATGTAACACGCAATTCTACATATTTCCTCAAATACCCTGACACTTTTCCTAAACCAGTTTTCAATGGAACCATAGAAACCTAAACAACAATTAATTTCTCCAAAAAAGAAATAAAAAAAAATGCCTTTGTCCATACACTGTTGACCAATAAAATTACCTATTTTTAATGAAGACTCTTATTAGGAGAAATCCTATTACTGACTATTCCTCACAGCTGGAGGGATTTTCAACCGCAGCACACATTTTGTACGGTTGCTGTAAATCAGCCGTGGCGAGAACGTGACTCGCGAGACATTGTGGCTCGCAGTGATAGCTCTGCATTTCGCTTGCTTCTAACCTCCGCCAACCCCCACCCTCTCACTCACTGGAGTCAAACTCCGTTCCATTTGTATTTGTCTCTGACCTGCGAGTGGCATATGTCTCTCTCGAAACCATGTACGAAAGTTCCAAGTAGGATGGGAGGACGCATTTTTTTGCTGTCAATATGATGAGAATATTAAACGTATGATTTATTCACAAGTATTACGAGGAAAACGGTTGTATAACATAGAACGTCATTTTACTACATGTTACTGATGAAACATTAAAAGGTTAAGTATTATTGTTATCATCATCATCATCATCATCATCATCATCATCATCATCTTCATCTCTGTACGTCGACCCTTTATCAGCAGATGTACGAATAATGCGGTTAGCTCTTCAATTTGAACTCACTGATTTACTATGTGATGTCAAATGAAAGCTAGATGTAAGGACTTGACAAATGTTGAACTTTCAAATCTTTGCTAAAAAATAAATATCCGAAACTTCGTTCTTTCGCTTGCTCTGTTGAAGCCATGTTCGCTACAACTTACGTTTGTGAAAAATTATTTTCAACAATTAAAATAGTAAAAACCAAATTTAGATCACGACTGACAGACAAATACCTTCGTGATCAACTACGACTGGCAGTAAGTGACATAATTCCTGATTTTGAAACTCTGTCGCAGAGACATTCTGAAGACAGTTAATTTTAGGTTGTGATATTGTTAATTTATTATTCATTTCTTTCTTCGTTACGCGTACTAAACATTAATTTGTAGCATTGTACAGTATAAAATTATATTTAAGTGCTTGACGTAAGAAAAATTAAAATCCGTTAATAAGTCAGACAGTTGATTCACTTCCCCTTCGGGTGTCCGCCTCCCTCCATAGGTGCTATGCACGTTACAGGTTACACAGTGGCTCGGCGCACGATTACATTTTCGCCACCGCTGCTGTAAATTGTAAAGTACCTAACCAAAGACGACACGACATTCTCTCGCCCGCAGTTAGCTGCGTACTGAGTCACTCTAATAATAATAATAATAATAATAATAATAATAATAATAATAATAATAATAATAATAATAATAATAATAATAATTTATTTATTTAATCTGGCAGAGCTAAGGCCAGTAGGCCTTCTCTTCCGCCCAGCCAGACTCTAATTCTAATTAAATACATTTGCTTACATAGTTATTACATTAATATCTAGATCATAAAACAACATGAAAGTAAATAATGAAAATTGGATAACTAATGTTAGTGTGACAATAATAAATACTGGTAAGAAATAGTTATAATAATAATGATAATAATAATAATAGGGTAATAATAATAATAATAATAATAATAATAATAATGAGATAATTTAGATATTTATCTGTGATATATATAACCATTAAACATTGAGAAACCTGAAACAGCTATTATTGTTGACAATAATTGTTAGAAAAATATCTCGTTAGCCTATTCTTAAATTGATTTGATGTCTGACAGTCCCTGTGATGTCTGACAGTCCCTGATGTCTGACAGTCTGACAGTCTCTACATTCCTACGAAAAAAAAGTGTAGTTACTGATGAAATTTAGCGTGCCTTCGTAATATTAAAATTAGTCAACACAAAATACTTTCAGAATTTAAATAACGTAAAATAAAAACAAAACTTTATTCTTGATCATGCGAGTATTAATGACCATTTTTGCCCCCTAGCCCGTGTCTGCGTACCCACAATGCGAATTGGCCCTCGAATGAAAGCAGATGGGAACAGCTGCGATAAATATTCTGAAGTCAACGACTCCATTTTGACATACATTACTCACAAATGAAACTGCATGTTTCGTAAAACGCATGTCGACACCTGCAAATACATGTGAAGGCCTGTATAAACAAAATTTCGCATATGTGCATTAGTCATAGACCGATTCAAAGTCGGTTATATTTGTTTATGTTTTCATGAAACTGCAATCGATCTGGATAGGAGTGCGTAGTATGGAACTCCGGGAAGAGTTTTGTTGCCAACTCATTTCGTCTCCATAGGATCGACATAATTTAATTCTTGTTTAAATTACGTTCTGGCCACACTGCGTGTAGTAATTATTAACCCACCCTAAATAATGTAAACATGGCAACACGGAGAACAATGACGTAATTCTCACGCGAATTGCTACTAATGGGCATGCTCATAGAAACAGTCATAACTCACAGATGATGTGAATGTTTCATAGCAACACTGTGTTTATCCGTGTCTTTTCAATTTTCCAATCGTCACATACTAAAATACAAGTGAAATTAGCCTACACTAAAAATATTAACAGAAACAAAATAATTAATTAATTTTAGTATCAATGACAGTTTTACCTTCTTTTGAATTTCTGCAACCTGTCTCTGCCTTTTATGCCTTCCACACGCATATTCTTCTCACCAATTAAAGTGTGCTATTCTAATCAATTGGTTATCGCTCTATATTTAATTTCCATTCGTATTATGTTCCATCATAGTCTGTTTCCTCACATCACAGTCCATTTTGATCTTTCTCACTCAATGGCGTACGCAGAATTTTGTCAAAGGGGGGTTATTATAAATATTTCTTACAATTTAAATGATCGAAATTTTTAATTTTCCGATTATTATTATATTGTTATTATATTCGACAAGTTGTCCACTACCACCAACTTTATTTAATATTTATACAGGGACATCATTTTATTTTTACTTCAATTTGTATTGTACCTGAGTTTTTGAATGTACTTCACTCCCACCTCTTCTACTAATGAAGTTCAACCGTCATCCACACAGATCCAAGACCACATATACAGTCATAGTCGCCTTACGGTCATAGTAAACAGTACGTTCCAAAAATATGTTTGCGTTCTCCAGTGACGAAAGAGCTTTCAATATTGAATCATTTTCGCACAGGTACTGTCGTCCATTTGCCTACGTCGTATCCCGGTTTCCCCCACCAGCTTTTATTCACCAGCTAGTGGCTGGGCTGTCTTAGCTCTTTTCTAAGAACATTAATTTCTGTTAGGAATTTGACGTCTGCATAATATTATAGAACGGTTTATAATAACTTAAATAAAAGGGCCTCGTTAAGTAATTAACTGTCACGTGATTTCCTCCCTTTTTTATGAACCTACGACATAACCACTTGGACGGACAGTAGATAGTATGTCTGAGTAATTTTATCTTTTCGGATCGGACAGAAGTGAAGATTGAATTTACAGTACGTAAGGTACTCTTTTATAGAGTAGGTACAGAATTATTTCAACATGAGTTACTAGTACGAAGGACGAAACTGGTAATTGGGATTAGGTACAGTAGTCTATAGTGCGTTAATATGCACATTAGAACTGAAGTCTGTATCGAAATGAACGGCCACCATTTTCAAAAATGTGTTTAAATATCCATATTATGATTATTTTTCAATTTAACTTCATTCTCTATATTGTACGCTAATGTGCTGTAGACAGTATAATATACACTGCATAATGAATACGTCCACATGGACAGCTCAGTTCGTGAGTAAAAACACTCATTGTTAATACTCTACTGTATTTTGAATAAACAACAACCTAATGAAAATGATCAAACTCAAAACCGCGATATTTCCTAGTTTACCTAAATGGATGAACTACTTTTCTTCCTTCCTATACCTATTAAAGTGATTTGTTTGTATATTACGCCAGTATCATCGAACTCCAGTCGTGGAAGGGAGTAACAAAGGCCCTGATCCAACGGTATAGCCAGGTTAATATTAAAAATATTAGTAAAAATAAAATGATGTCCCTGTATAAATGAAATTATTTTAAAATTGAACCAAATCTACACATCAGGAATCAAACTAACCAGTGCTCTAACATTAAATACCTTACTCTATGCCGATGATCAAGTCATAATTTCCAATTCAGAGGATAATTTACATTAAATAAAATATTAAAAGATTTTGGGATGGAAATTTCAGCACAAAAATCAAAAGAAATGGCATTTTTAGGACAAGACCTAGTCAGAAGTAAGATAATACACAATAACCAATGCCTCGAACAAGTACAAAATTTCAATTATCTGGATTGTGAAATGTCTTATCAAAATGAAAAAGATGTGAACAAGAAAATTACCAAATTTACACAAATTGTAGGAATAATAAACAATACATTAAAAGCTAAATTAGTACAAAAATCTACAAGAATAAAAATATATAATACACTAGCATTACCCTCCCTTTTATACGGAAGCGAGATTTGGACATTAAAGAAAAAAGACATGAACAGAATTAAAGCAACGGAAATGACATTTTTCAGGACAGCAGGATATACTCTTAGACCGAAAAAGGAATGAAGAAATTTTAGAACAATTAGAAGTAGAGTCAGTAGAAGAAAAAATCAACAGATACAAATTAAATTGGCTAGATCATGTAAAAAGAATGGAAAATTCAAGAATCCCAAACATTATGATGCAGTATAAACCTGGAGGACATCGTCGACCAGTAAGACCTTTAAGAAGACTGCTAGATGGGGCCGAAACAGGTCTACAGAGGCCTAATTCGTGAAGGATGATGATGATGATTATTATGTTTGGTATATTTATTAATATCATTATATATTTATATTAAAAATAATAACTGTCAAATGCACAAAACAAAGTTGGAACACAAACTAACGAACGGGTGAATACCACTCTCAAAATGAGTTTAAAATCGACAATGTGCAATATTTAACATCTGTACTGCAGAACTGTCAAAACAACCTTTTCAATATGTTTCATAACAAGTTACATTTCATATTGTGTCGGCTTCACTTCATTACAAAGGACGGTACTAGGCGATAGGTCTCTCTGTACTAAAAATAGCTTTGTTATTAATTCGAACGTGCCGCAACACCAAGCACAGGGACTATAATGAAGAAGGGGTAGGAGGCTATGTCTTATGTCGATGTAGATTTTGTTACTCTGACAGTGAAAAATTAAAGAAGGGAAAACGATTATGGATAAATAAAAATAGTCAAATCTAAATATTATGTCAATTTTTTTTAATTTCAAGGGGAGTCCAAATCCGATATCCTCCCTCGTGTATCTTATTCGTTTTTATTAGTTTGTGTTACTTTTCGTAATTGATGAATTTCTCATTTTTTCTCTTCTAGACTTCCTCGGATGTGAAGAATCTTCCAATAAGTGTGTCCTACGTTTTACATAGATTATAACTAGGGACCGGATTTCTATGTAATTACCCTTATATTCCTTTCAACCTAACCGTATATAAATAACAAATCTTTGCGAATCTTGTAATTACCATTAATATATTAAAATTTGATATTATATATTTTTACATATTTACCCCACATTACATATTATGGCTTGTTATTACACAAATCTACATATTTAGGGGTTTTATTCATTTTTACTTCTCTAAAAGGAAAAAAAAAACTTCTGCTGGGGAAGTTTACAATTTGAATTACACAGATTTAAAAAGCCTTTTTTACCTATCCAAGAAAGGATATATTTCGGGACGAAACATAACGTCCTTAGTTCCAGAAAGTAACAGAGGCAATCACCCCATACCGCTGACTGTAAATATGAGTGAGCAACAGGCAACCTTTTTCATACAACTACTTTGTATTGTAAAAAATCACTCAGAAATTAGCGTTGCTTTCATGCGGTGGAGTGGGATGAGGATGACATGATTTGTCTCTAACTGTAATTGTTCTGCACACGCCTTAACAAGCCGTTCCCATGCAATTTGCAACCTTACCCACCCTCTTCCTAATCCTTCCAGGGAAAACCCGTATCAAATCTGACATGAGCCGCAATAAAGTAATCGACTTTTGAAAAGAATCTGGACTAAAGGAACAAACTGGAAAGATGTAGAAAGATTAAAATAAATAGATTTTCAGGTTATTGCTTGACCTCTTTACTTTAAATTTAGTAGTCCTATACGGAAATGGGATCATCCGGGCAATTAGAAAGTATGGTTCTCTGCTGGAATAATCCTACCCTTCTGAATGAGACAGGAATGTCACTCTTCAAACAACAGTTTGTAAATACCTATAGTTCGAGGTTTTAGTAGGTACTTTGTTTCTTACAGGGAGCAGCTAAAATGCATGTGCCCGCATGCCCTATTTTCCCCTAATCCAGTAAAGCGAAACAGTGCTTGCAATTCTGTCATGTCATTCATTTTATTCTGTTCTCTAGTTTTAGTACTTACAGTATAAAGTGCAAGTGAGTTTATCTAGTGCTTTTAACTAAAATGGCCCCTGTATCTTCAACCCTAACGACAAAAATAAAATCATGGATTGCGATGGACGAATCTTTCACTACATATGGAAAAATAGTAATGTGTCAAGTGTGCGGTAAAAAAGTCGGGTTTTCTATGAAATCACAACTGGAGAGTCTTACCTGTCCTATACCTGCCAGATATTGATATTAAATATTTTCATGATTTTACATATTTTGGTACATATTCAGCTTATTTTTTTTACATAAATATGTACATATTTCACACCTTGATATTACATAAAAATCTGGTCCCTAATTATAACAGCTGCCGTGTTTATGAAGCTATAGCAGTCATACTTTTGCCATGGTTACAGTTACTGATAAATAATTGAGGGATTGGGTGCAAGAAAGGCACTTCTATCAAATGCAAGTTTTGAGAAAATTGATGTTGAAAATTCAAACCGTAATAATGTTATTGAATCATCTTTGATAATAACGAGGCTTATGCCATATGGAATATAGTTGTCTTTAGTAACTACTTACAAACATATTTTGTACCGCATGTAAAAAGAAAATACTGAAAACGAGTAAAATAAAAGACCATGAATCTGCCATTCTTGCAGAGAACACGTTAAAACCAGTAAACATGAAGTGTTGTGAATATATCCAAACAAAATAATAACTTTAACCTTTAATACGTTATACCAAATGAAAATATCGAAATTATCTAACAATTTGTGGCGTTATGAAAACAAATACAAGCACTGGACCTTAAGCAAATAAAAACAAAAGACAATGAGTATGTTACTGTAAACACTAGTATGTTCAAGTATTGCAGATGTTCATCTTGATAGTCACTGCCTGAATCAATGTATATGTCATCATGTTCAGTGGCGTCATTTTGAGTACTTACTTACTTACTTACTTACTTACAAATGGCTTTTAAAGAACCCGAAGGTTCATTGCCGCCCTCACATAAGCCCGCCAGCGGTCCCTATCCTGTGCAAGATTAAGCCAGTCTCTATCATCATATCCCACCTCCCTCAAATCCATTTTAATATTATCCTCCCATCTACGTCTCGGCCTCCCTAAAGGTCTTTTTCCCTCCGGTCTCCCAACTAACACTCTATATGCATTTCTGGATTCGCCCATACGTGCTACATGCCCTGCCCATCTCAAACGTCTGGATTTCAAGTTCCTAATTATGTCAGGTGAAGAATACAATGCGTGCAGTTCTGTGTTGCGTAACTTTCTCCATTCTCCTGTAACTTCATCCCGCTTAGCCCCAAATATTTTCCTAAGCACCTTATTCTCAAACACCCTGAACCTATGTTCCCCTCTCAGAGTGAGAGTCCAAGTTTCACAGCCATATAGAAGAACCGGTAATATAACTGTTTTATAAATTCTAACTTTCAGATTTTTGGACAGCAGACTGGATGATAAGAACTTCTCAACCGAATAATAACACGCATTTCCCATATTTATTCTGCGTTTAATTTCCTCCCGAGTGTCATTTATATTTGTTACTGTTGCTCCAAGATATTTGAATTTTTCCACCTCTTCGAAGGATAAATCTCCAATATTTATATTTCCATTTCGTACAATATTCCCGTCACGAGACATAATCATATACTTTGTCTTTTCGGGATTTACTTCCAAATCGATCGCTTTACTTGCTTCAAGTAAAATTTCCGTGTTTTCCCTAATCGTTTGTGTATTTTCTCCTAACATATTCACGTCATCTGCATAGACAAGAAGCTGATGTAGCCCGTTGAATTCCAAACCCTGCCTGTTATCCTGAACTTTCCTAATGACATATTCTAAAGCGAAGTTAAAAAGTAAAGGTGATGTCATTTTGAGTACTAGAAATAAAAATGTTCATATGATACCACTCCCTTTCTTTAGTTGACAAGAACTTTATAAGGTCTCTTAGGTCGCCTAGCTTGCTCTTTTTGATGGACGGTGCTTGAAGTTCTCCGAAGTCAAGAAGTTCCAGCTCGTGGTCTTGCCAATACTTGAAGGGCTCAAAGACAGCTGTGTACGATTTTGATGCAGACATTATGCCGAAATGAAACTAGTGTATCCGAACACTCTCTTGGGTTTTAAACTTACTGGTTTTGTTTGTTGGCTGAGCTCTGAATAGTGTGTTCAGACCTGTGCCCCAGTCCTAGATGAGGCGTGAACCTTCTCGAACTTCAAATGGACTTGGATTTTTTCGATAGCTAGATAATATCTTTAGGCATGATTCAGGAGTACAAAGCCTTTCTTGCCGTTTCTTCACAGTCCCGTAGAGTCCAAAGTTACGGTCGCAAACACAACACGAATGGCCGCGTACTGGAAAAATATGCTCAATATGCAAATTCTGCCCATAATCAAACTCAAAAACCAAAACACTTTGATCACCACGAGCCAGACTGATGATTCTGTCTTTGAGTTATGTGTATGCATTGGCATTGTTCTTGTGAATCTGGTAGTCAGCTTTGCAAGGGTCGTTCGACTTTTCTTTGAGTAAAATCTCACATTTAGTGCAGAAGTCACAAGTATCCGTGCGAGGCTGCCGGAATGAGAACTCAAGAATTTTCTCTAAAGTATCGATGATATGTTGCGTACTTCGTCTGAAGTCTCTGTCCAGTCTTTTCACGAAAAAACTCAGAGAATAGATTGAATAATTCCCGGACGTTTAGACCAGGATTATCAAAATATTTTCTCGACGTTGAGGTGGCACAATAGTGTGTAGTTTTGTGTGGAAGCATTGACCAATGTTCTTGTACTAAATCCCAAACATGGGAGGCAATCTTGTTCGGTCGATTAGAAAGCTTTCCCCTCATGTCAGCAAGTATAGATGATGTCCCGGCAAACAGCTTTTGCTGGATGGTTCGCAATCTCTTAGGACTGCACAGGAAAAGTTCTATCACAAACTGCTTACAAACTGAATGTTTACGTTCTAAATGTATCACTTCATATTTTCATTTTAAAACCCTAGGAATATTGTTGGGTTTTGTTGGGCATTCTTTCGGCTCTACAGGGATTAATATTGTTGCGAGATACATGTCCTGTTGCCCCTAATCAGCCATGGATAGAAAGTTGTGGAAAAGAGACTTCTGTTTACCAATAGTTACGTGTTTACAACATTGTTTGTTACAGCAGTTGTGGACTCGTTGAAACTTCTTCTTTGCTATGACTGTGCCGGTTGTAGCAACATATTGCTTACCTGATGCTCGGTTGACTTTAGCTATTTTCCATTTTCCATTAGCTTTTCAATTTACTTTTATCCACAAGCTTCTTCAAACCCTTTACCTTCTCTTCAACAACAGCCGCACTGTGCATATAAGCTATGGATCCAGTAGTAGCACTCATGACTCTTCCAAATTACTAGAAAAACGAACCACAGACTGGGCACAAAACCAAACTAGTATACCATAACCTCAAGCAACTACTTTACAGCAGGAAACGTCAGTGCCTACTTGAGTTCATGACAAAGAAAACAGAGCACAGAAATGTGATCTATGCACGCCTTTACATTTTGGTTACTCCTGACCCCTATAATCACAGCATTGAACTAAAACTTGGTGATCATATGAACAACAGATCAGAGAACACAATAAAGCGTTTCACTCAAAAAGGGCACATCCTCTAAAATGCCCTTCTTGCACCCAGCCCCTCAATTATGGAACGTTACACCATTTCACAACACGTAGCAATAGTTAAAATGTATTATCAAAATGGGTCATCCGTTCGCCAAGCATTCCGTGCATTAAGCCTACGTGAAGTACACAGTGTGCGTAATCATCCCTGAGAGAACAATTCCTTAGTTCTTTTTTTCCAGAGGGCCGTAGAATAGTAATATGCGTTACAAGAGCGGTATGCTAAAGTTTTCATGTTGGAGGAAAAGTTTGAAAAAGCGAAACGTAGTTGAGCTTTTTTAATTTCCGAGAATTGAAAGAAAACATACCGCTCGTGTATCGTACATTATTTTGTGCGAAGATCGTTTATTACATACCTGAAAGAGGAATTTCTAATTAGTTGCAATGAAATCTCCATCTTGGTTTCTGTTCAATGACGGCAAATTTGCAAAACAAAAATATCTATCTTCGACATTGTTGCTTTAAAATGTTTTCTGTGTTTACTATACTCCAGCATGCCGTGATATACGTCTGTCTTTTTTTCCTCCTCAGTCTATAAATGCGAACTTAAAACAAACGGTAAGGTTATGTAATGATTTATTTTTCAATTTAATATTTTAACAATATTATTTATATAACATATTGCAGTAATACATCGGCAAGTTTAATTTTGCCGATCAAGGAGATGTTTAGAAATGGAAAATATCTTTGACATCTAATTCTGCACATTGAAATTAATTGTTACATTTGTGCAGTTATTCAGAGTCACAGGAGCACCACCACCAGTTTTTTCTATTGTGAAACAGTTAACAGTTAACAGTGCAATTTAGGTGAAATTGCAGTGGTAAGTTTCCAATTTATAATTATTACTATATTGAACGTCTCTAAATAGTAATATGCGTTACAAGAGCGGTATGTTGAAGTTTTCATGTTCGAGGAAAAGTTTGAAAAAGCGAAACGTAGTTGAGCTTTTTTAATTTCCGAGAACATGAAAACAAACATACCGCTCGTGTATCGTACATTATTTTGTGCGAAGATCGTTTACTACATACCTGAAAGATAAATTTGTAATTAGTTGCAATGAAATCTCCATCTTGGTTTCTGTTAAATCACGGCAACTTTGGAAAACAAATATACCTATCTTCAACATTGTTCCTATAAAATGTTTTCTGTGTTTACTATACTCCAACAGGCCGTGATATACGTCTGTTTTTTTCCCCCCCAGTCTATGATGAGTCTGGAATCTTGTTGATTTTTTCACGGCTTCCTTAATGTTACTTGCATTACAAATGCAGTAACTTTTGTGGTGTTGTAGAGTTTACTTAATTTTTGCAAATATTTAAAAACAATAATTAACAGTGCAATTCAGGTGAAATTGCAGTGGTAAGTTTCCAATTTATAATTATTACTATATTGAACGTCTTTAAAAATAATATGTTAAAAGCCTAAAGCAGTAAAATGAATATGACGCTTAAGCGGTAAAAATAGGGAAATTGTTATGTGTGTTACGTTGGGAATACTGAATGTGGTATTTCACACTTGCCGCGTATTGGTTTTGTGCGGAAAGCAAGCAAATACGCACGATCTCGCACAAAATAATATGTTAAAAGCCTAAAGCAGTAAAATCAATATGTCACTTAAGCGGTAAGAAGAGGGAAATTGTTATGTGTGTTAGGTTGGGAATAGACTTTCCGCGGATTGGTTTTGTGCGGAAACCAAGCAAATACGCACGATCTCGCACAAAATAATATGTCAAAAGCCTAAAGCAGTAAAATCAATATGTCACTTAAGCGGTAAGAAGAGGGAAATTGTTATGTGTGTTAGGTTGGGAATAGACTTTCCGCGGATTGGTTTTGTGCGGAAACCAAGCAAATACGCACGATCTCGCACAAAATAATATGTTAAAAGCCTAAAGCAGTAAAATCAATATGTCACTTAAGCGGTAAGAAGAGGGAAATTGTTATGTGTGTTAGGTTGGGAATAGACTTTCCGCGGATTGGTTTTGTGCGGAAACCAAGCAAATACGCACGATCTCGCACAAAATAATATGTCAAAAGCCTAAAGCAGTAAAATCAATATGTCACTTAAGCGGTAAGAAGAGGGAAATTGTTATGTGTGTTAGGTTGGGAATAGACTTTCCGCGGATTGGTTTTGTGCGGAAACCAAGCAAATACGCACGATCTCGCACAAAATAATATGTTAAAAGCCTAAAGCAGTAAAATCAATATGTCACTTAAGCGGTAAGAAGAGGGAAATTGTTATGTGTGTTAGGTTGGGAATAGACTTTCCGCGGATTGGTTTTGTGCGGAAACCAAGCAAATACGCACGATCTCGCACAAATGAAGATTTGAAATTTTCATAAAGACAACTTCCTTCGAACATGTGCTCGCGTAATGTAACAACAGTACCAAATATCTGTGCATATCTGTGCTATAACGGAGAGTAAGGTATTCATTTTAATGTAATTTAATCGAAAACAATACAAACTGATATTGAGGCGTCATCTGACTCCAGTAGTAGTGTCAGCCACAATAAAGAGGCGCGAGGGGAACCCAACGCAATCCAGAAAACCACACAGGAGTCAGACCCTGGCCTGTGCCGTGGTACGTCTCATTTGAATTTTAAATATATAGTAGCTACACCCCCGTCTGTGTCACCGAAAGAAACAATTTAATTTGGGCTGCGTTGAGGGGCGTATCTGTGAGTGCTAGTCGTGCCGTGTGTCGTAGAGGGTGACGAAGGAAGCGAGGAAAAGAATGAAATAGCAGTTGCCACACATGCAACCACCACCTTCCAAGACTTCCGCCGTTGATTTGGCGTCATTTTGTGCAAAACTCCCAGTTGTGTGGCTCATGAAACCAGAAACTGTTTTTTGGTGTAAATGTAGCTGACATCGCTAGCAAAAGAAATAAAATAGCCTGCCTGAATTGCAGTTCAGTGTTTATTTTCATATGGCCAGACTTGGCGCAGACGGTACAGCGACTGGCTAGAGTGCTGGCTACATCTCGAGGGGGAGCCAAGTGACTTTTCTCTTTGCTGTAATTTACAGATAGAAACAAGTTCCGTTCACTCTAACCACGAAGCATGCGTCTTCATCATTATTTGCACATTTTTGTTATTTTTACATTCTGAGTGAACTTTTACAGACACGAATCTTGTACAGTGGGTTTAAAAATTTTCTTACCCATCATATAGGGGAGAGTTGGGTAGTATCGGACATCGGGTAATATCGGACAGTGAGATTATTTCATCTACCACCAGATGGTAGTACCTGAATGACATGGTTACGTTTCTGTGATGTCGCATACAGTAACCATGTTATTCAGATACTACCATCTGGTGGTAGATGAAAGAAGCGCACTGTCTGATATTACCCGATGTCCGATACTACCCAACTCTTCCCTAATTCTTGTTGACTGATTTACAGTCGCATATTCATAATTTAGATTTAATCATATTTTAAGAGTATATTGAGAAGTTTCTTCTCCCAAGCAGCACTTAAAAAGCTTACCAAACTATTTGTTGTCTTCGACAATAATAATTTCGGAATATGTATGATAAGACTTTCTTGTGTTAAATTTTAACGTACCAGTTTACATGTTTCGACCTATTTATGGGTCATCTTCAGAACTGGTCGTTGTTGGTCTTGGCGCCTCTTGTTGTTTCTTGTGAGGGTGCGTTCATAGTGTAGAGTCAAAGAGTGTATGTGCTTTGAAATTGAGTTGTGTGTTGAGAATATCGTTGGGGTGTGTTTTTGTGTGTCTGTACATTTCATATTGTTCTAGTGTGTTTAGTTTCTGGCTTTTTGGTTGGATGTGTAGTATTTCCATGTCTGTGTTGATGTCTCTGTAGGTGTGGTTCGCATTTGTGATGTGTTCTGCATATGTGGAAGTGTTTTGTAATTTTGTTATGGTTGTGATGTGTTCTTTGCAACGTGTTTGAAATGATCTGCCTGTCTGTCCTATGTAGAAGTTGTTGCAGGTGTTACATTTGAGTTTGTATACGCCTGTGTGGTTATATTTGTTTGTTTGTGTTGTTTGTGTGTTGAGATGTTTTTGTAGAGTGCTATTTGTTCTGTATGTGATGTTGTAATTTAATTTCTTGAATGAGGTTGCAACCTTGTGTGTGTTTTTGTTTTCGTATGTTAGTGTGATGTATTTTTTGTGTTCTTGTGTTTGTGTTTTATACTTATGTTTTTTTGTGATTATGTTTTGTCTTACGTATTATGTTGTCTATTATGTTAGGGTTGTATCCGTTTTCTTGGACTATGTATTTGATTGTGTTTAGTTCTTCGTTGTAATCCTGTTGGTTCATTGGTATGTTGAGTAGTCTGTGTACCATTGTTCGGAATGCAGCTTGTTTGTGTTGTGTGGGGTGGTTGGATGTGTTGTGTATGTGTGTTGTTGTTAAAAGTTGTGTAATCAAGATGAATAATAATTTATTGCCATTGGATTTAGAAGCTGTATTTTGAATCTGAAAATTTTTTGTGTGATCAGTTCTGTTTAATATTCGAGTCAAAACAGCTACTTAACCGACTAATTTCTTTCACACACTCTATTTTCGTTTATAGTATGCGCATCGTTAGTCGAATGGCTTGCCGCGCTGATAATACGAGTTTGAATCCCGTCTGGTATGATTGGAATTTATGGTTGGCAAAGATTTGCGGCAGATTTTGTAATTTATTATTTCATATACCAAACTATGTATGTTTAAATTTTAATTTTTGAATTCATTTTTGTGTGTATTGCAATAAGTCACATAATTGTTTAATTTTGTCTGATATCTTCATTTCTCATTGGATCAGCTTTATGATGTCTGAAAATTGATTTCAAGAATCTCATTTCTGCTCTCTGTATTCTGTTTTTTGTTGTTATGTCAAGGGTTAGCAGTCAGCTCTAAGAAGAATTGTGGGGACTGCCATTATCTTATAAAACCTTAGAATTACTCCCGTTTCTCTATCAGAATTTCACCATTGCTCTATTAACGGTAAATATTATGCGATTCTAGGGGTTTTATTTTTTAATAAAATAATTTGCGCTCTATGATGGTGACCATAAAATCCAGAATAAAAGCATTACAGAATAATTTAGAAAGACAAATATGATTAAATACAGGAATTGTAAAATAAATCCAGAGAAATGAAAATCCAATAGAATCATTAATGGCTAAAATACAAATGGTAATGTAATATTTGGAATGAATCCTTAAGAATGTTTGATAATTTTTTTTTTGAATTTCAAAAAAATTGGAGACAGAATACTTTTAAAATATTACATGTGAATTTAGGAAGTGTGCCACGTGCACCAAACAAAAGACCAAGAAATACTCCACTGACTAGTGGGAATGTTATATTTCTCATTTAGGTATGGGGTGCAGGACTCATAAATGGATTTCTTCTCCTGATCAACGTGTTGTGCCTGCAGGACAACCCTCTCAAACAGGTTTTTAGGAGCAAGGACTATTCACTTAGATTGAGTGCTGTGGATGGCCACAATATCTGCTCTTCTGTTCGAATCTAAGGATGAAACGCAGTGGATTTCCTCGTGTACTTCCCATCCACGACGCTTGAGGAGTTCAGCAATACCGGTCCTGGCCTTATGGTATCGATTGTTGCGCAATAGCTCCGTTTTTCGACAGAATCCCAACACGTGACCAAGAGTTTCCGTCTGGTTGCAGCCGGGATGGCGACAACGGGTTGTGTTGAAACTTCTGCCGGGCACAGATTTTACCGCAGATAGATTGCTGGACATTTTAATTGCATTAATGTATTATGAAATTGATAAATTTACTTTTGATGACATCCAGGAATTTGCCTTGGGGCACTCAGAATACAGGATAACTCCTTTGCCCTTTTATGAGGTAATTTACACCATAATTCAAAACTTCTGTTTCGCAAGATCCCCTTCCATTGTCGACCTTTAGTATTGGGAGTAATAGAAGACTTATTGATATTTAGTCTACGTAGACTCAGTTGGTGTTCAAGGTACAGGTTCCTTACAAAGTTAAGATGCATATCATTTATTTGCAGATGACACAAGTATAGTAATTACAGCCAATAACTCCAACACATTCCAATCTTCAACAGAGGAAATTATATTCAAAATATGTGACTGGTTCTCAGCCAATAAATTGGTATTAAATTGTAACAAAACTAACATAATTAAATTTAAATCCCGTCCAAATTCAACCTCGCAAATTTCTAGCGCAATAATTAACAATAGATCCTATTAGAAACCACAACAACCAAATTTCTTGGCTTAGAAATCGATAATGTGTTAAATTGGAAAAATCATATTAAAGAAATTACCCCCAAACTAAATTCAGCTTGTTTTGCTATTAGATCTATGCAAAAGATAGTAAATATCAATACCTTAAAAAACAATATACTTTGCATACTTCCACTCGATAATGAGTTTTGGAATAATATTTTGGGGAAATTCCACAAATAGTAACAGTATATTTTTATTACAAAAAAGAGTAATTAGAATAATGGTAGGCGCCAAATCTAGGGAATCGTGTAGGACTATTTTCAAAAAACTACAAACAATGCCCATGGCTTGTCAGTATATCATTTCATTAATAATCTTCCTCGTATGTAATCGTGAAAACTTTGTAACTAATTCAACAGTTCATAGCATAAATACACGTCAAAAAATGACTTTCATACTCCATCGGCAAGTCTATCGTGCTATCAAAAAGGAGTGCGTTATATGGCAGTAAAAATTTTTAATAACCTACCTATCGATATAAAAATGAAACTCAAAACATAAGATTATTTAGGGCCAAATTAAAGAAGTACCTAATTACTCACGCCTTCTATTCTGTAGGTGAATTCATGACATTCAATAACACTTCATGAAACTGATACCAAAACTTTGTGTTTTACTAGTAAACTATATAGAATGTTTCAAAAACACGGGGAATAATTTCAGGTATGTATTTCCCACATGTAGACAATCAAAATAGTTCATTACGACATGTGTCCGGAAATGCTTCATTTCCGAGTTATGGACTTCACAACATTGAAATTCACCGGAACGTTTTTCTTTCCGCAGGTCGTTGTCATTACAGAAGATGTTCAAAATGTCCACCTCCTGCTTGAATACAGACCTCACATCGATGTCTCATTGACCTGCGAACACGATCCCAAATTCCAGGAGTATTGTGTATGTCCTCAGAACATGCCACAATTCGATTCCGAAGCAATTCCAAATCAGGCTCCGGAGACGAATAAACCAATGATTTTAAATGGCCTCACAAGTAGAAATCGAGAGGGTTCAGATCAGGTGAGCGTGGAGGCCAAGCAACTGGGCCACCTCTACCTATCCATCGATCAGGAAACCTTCGATCCAAGTACCGGCGAGCCGTACGACTGAAGTGTGCAGGAGTGCCATCATGCAAGAAGTGAATGTGTTGACGATTGATCAGTGGAGTGTCTTCTAAAACATGAGGTATGGTGCTTTCCAGGAAGTTTGTGTACGCCTGCCCCGTAAGTCTGTTTACAAGTACATGGGGTCCAACTAATCGATCACCAATGATATCGGCCCACATGTTGAGGGAGAACCGCACCTGGTGATGAGATGGAACAGTTGCACGTGGGTTTTTATACGCCCATACATGCTGATTGTGGAAATTCGTTATGCCATCTCGTGTGAACTGTGTTTCATCTGTAAATAATACTAAGGCAGGAAAGTTCGGATTTACACCACACTGCTTCAAGAACCACTGACAGAACCTAACTCGTGCAGGGTAATCTGCTGGTGACAGGGACTGTACACGTTGCAAATGATAAGGATACAATTGATACTCTTTCAACAGTCTCCAGACAGTCGTATGAGGGGGAACATTGACTTGCAACGCTACCCTTCGTGTGCTGATAGAAGGAGTCATGTTCACAGCCTCCAGAATCTCCTCCTGTACTTCTGGAGTTGTAGATCTTGGTCGTCCCCTTCCCAAACCAGGAGAGTTAAATTTTCCATACTCGCACAGACGGTAATGGAGACGTACAAATGTCTTCCGATCTGGACATTGTCGCTGTGGGTA
Source organism: Periplaneta americana (assembly GCF_040183065.1). NCBI lineage: Eukaryota > Metazoa > Arthropoda > Insecta > Blattodea > Blattidae > Periplaneta > Periplaneta americana. The sequence continues at coordinate 154,927,443 of NC_091128.1, read as the reverse complement.
CCTCTCCTGGTACAAACGACGAGCCAGCGCAGCATTGCCGTCCGCCTTACCGTACATGAAGTGTATCTCTGCCAGCTCTTGATTTGAATACATGTCGCACAGTCTAACGCCTACACAACAGTGAATGTAACCTTCGCCTCGGAACGAACTGTCAGAGTGCCCTCTTAATGTCTCCTTTGACGGCAACGACCTGCGGAAAGAAAGACGTTCCGGTGAATTTCAATGTTGTGAAGGCCATAACTCGGAAATAAAGCATTTCCGGATACATGTTGTAATGAACTATTTTGATTGTCTACATGTGGGAAATACATACCTGAAATTATGCCCCGTATTTTTGAAACACCCTGTATTGTAAATCTCATCTGTATATATTTCATCTAGACTGTGACTGTAAATTAAGACTTTATAATAGTATTAAGTTTTTTGACTTTTTCCATATTCTAGCTGTAAAGCAATGTATGAATACCATGGAATGTTAATTAATACAATACAATACAATACAATACAATACAATACAATACAATACAATACAATACGGTGAAGACGATTACAGATGTTATAATGTTGAATGCTGGCCTCCCACTCTGCACAAAGAATTCCCACACCTCGGACCTTTTAACTTTTGGCGTGTCATCGGACAGCATCATAATTTCCTTTGCAGCACTTCTAATAATTTTGTCAAGATCTCGTAAGCATGTATCAGATAACTAAGGTAACTAGCTACATGAAAAAGCTTTAGAGATGAACTAATGTAAGTACTGCTGGAGTTGTGTTGTGCAAACACAGTCAAAGTATCCCCGTAATCAATGACGATTTCTGTTATTAACTTTTCTGCTTTAAAAGTCACAACAGGATAGGTCAACTTTTTACGTTCTGTGATTATGGAAAGGTGAAATAATTATTTACATTACCACAGTCAATAAAGCATGCTTTATGCACAATTATTCAAATTAATAAAAAACATGCGCTGTAAAAATTAATTAGAATTAGAATGTAATGGATTGTGTAATCCCTTGATCAATATGAAGCTGAAATGAGATTCATATTTAATCAACTATTCCATGTGAATGCATTCCAAATGGACATTCACACAAAAAACTGTGTGTAATATGAAAGAGAGAAAAGATAATGGCATCCTAATAATAAATATAAATGTAACGATCGCAAGAGATCGTGAGTACCTAGTCCAAGAAAATATTTCATAATAACGTATCGTCCATCACAAATTCCACACAGTGTTGCCACTTTTGGCACAATTGTACGGATTTAGTATAATTTTAAATCAGTGATCACCAAAAGCTGTGTCGCGACACATGCTCCTGTCTCCACTCAAGCGTAACCATGACATCATATCCCCACCCTCTGTTTACAGCCTTCACTTCGATATAAGTAACGACATTCATCAGCAGCGGACGTACGCATGTAATGTTACAAGTGTGTAGGATAATATGTTTCGATGTCTTTTCGAAAACAGAAAACAGATAATATGTAAAAACTTAATTTTAAGGAGCATGGGAGGAACAGTATTTCTTTTGTGCAGATGGCAAAAATATGAGATACCGGTACTTAATTTGTTGTAAAATTTTAAACGAAGTATAAAAGAACAATGTACGTTGTCATTATTCTTCTTGTAACTTGAATATTTCATTAATAAACGACCAATAAAAAGTATCGGGTTTTTCAAATATCTGCTGATGTAAAGCACACGTTCCTTTTATGGTAAATACGAAAATATATTTTATTTTATTAATAATACAAAAATAATGAATAGGAGGATAAAAGTTAACACGGAAAAAGTGTGTGTAGTTAATAAGTAGAAGAATAATATATTGTTTTTGTCCGTCTCTGCCATTAACTACATTATCTGAGGAGATACCCACATCACCCCTTTTCCTGCGATAGTGGTGTGCGGGTTGCATTTCTATTACGTCACAATTTCGTTGTATTTGGCAACCACTGTTTTAAATGGTCTGTACACTAGAGCGTACAGTTCTTTTTTTGGTACAATTTGATATAATTTGGTGTAAACTGCACTTTTTTTTATTTTACAATGTGAATACAGAGTTTTATTATGAGATACCAATGTTAAGTTACTGGTATCAAAGTATGGTAATTGTCAATAATCAACAATTATATTTAGTCAACTTGAAATTACAAGCTACAAACAGTATATTTCCGAACTGGACTTATATTTATGTACTGTTAAACATACATGCGCGTTGAAGTTCATTATTTAATGTATGTCGAGTCAGTCTATCAAACAACGCCAGATTGTCTTTAAGAACTGAGCTTCTACACGTGATTTTGTGCAAACTTGTCAAGAGTCTATTCCGATTTTTCCTGGAGTCTCTCAACATACGCCTTACGGCTAGTCTTCTTCTCTGCCTTTCAAGTAATGCATTTAGTATAGATTCCAGGCGTTTCCCTGGTTCTAGATAACTTCTCAGTTTCCTATGTCCTGTGTGTTGTCTAATTCAGGACAGTCCGGAAACTTATAGATTGCGCTTGTAAATCTAATTGAGCGCATTCAGGAACAAGATTTGGGGAGGGACTATTCATGATCAGGATCATAGAGCAACACTGGAGCTGTATAGCTGTATTCTTACGTGAAGTGTCGATGGTTGGTACTACCAGACAAGCTCCGAAAATAAGTTACAGAACTTCTCTTCTCCCTTCTTCCACAACTGGCAATTGAAGCTTTTATTGTCGTTGAATAGCTCAAGCCATTATGAGATTATTAGAAAAAACTACAGAAGAAAATGGGGTCATTTGGAATGACGAGTTACCCCGGGGAGCATTGCAGGGTTAATAATTTCCTGGATGTCCTCAATATTCCCGGCAAATTCAACAATTTTCCAAATATCAGCCATTTCCCTTATATCCACGAACGAAAGTCAAAGTTGAAGTCTAGATTTTCGGCGACTGCGAAGTAAAGTCACGATTGAGGTTTACTTCTGTCAAAGTGTCGACTGTGAATAGAAAAAATGGTAACTTTATACATTCCAAAGTCAACTTTGGTCCAAAGTCTCGTCTATGAACACGACCCTTAATGTTTTTCCCAGTCTTTGTAATTTGTTGTAAGAGATTCATAAATTTAGTACATTAAGTAAACAATCAAAAATATAGTTTGGTACAATTTGATAGAATTTTCTGTGGTATCTGGTATATTTTACTTTTGATCAGTGGCAGCACTGATTCCACTTGATCTTGCAGGGATTTTAATCAGGTTCTCCGGCGTCAAAAACTGACGTTGTAGTCATTAGGCTAATGACGTGTCTTTGGCGGACTTGCAAACAATGGCATCTCGACCTCACAGCGCAATATACGACCAGTGCAAAATTAGGTCATAAATTTTGCTCCATAATAAAAGGCCTTTATTAGGATCTTGCGTTGTATCTACCTTAGAAGTGGATATATTTATTTTTTTTTATCTGATGAAGAAATTAAGGTACTCTTATTCCCAGTCATTAGTAGTCATAAGAGCGTTATATATAGTCATTAAGCACGGCCTAATTGCTGTAATGAAGAACTGGCTCTCACGCGGTGCAAGCTCTGTTCGAAAATAGCACGAGTTAGCGCGAACTTCATATTAAACGCTGCGGACTCCACCCATATAACAGCTGCGTCATGCAGAGTCGTGCCTGATGTTTATGTGGACTATTATCCATGCACCTTGTCATACAAGTTTCGTACGATTCGTGACTTCGCATTATCGTAGACATACAGTGTGTCTATGGAATTGGGTTTCTCGAGAATAAAAAAATTAAGTGACACATTACACTTTAGGAAGATTTTACTACTCTGAATCGTTTCCAAGAAATGAAATCCACAATCTTTGATTCCATAATCATCTACACTTTATAGATTTCTCCATTGAATTTCTTGTACATTCTTCGTGGTGTTGTAGAAGAGAAGGCCTGATTGCCTCAACTACACCAGAATAAATAAATAAATAAATAAATAAATAAATTGAATTAAATAAATAAATAAATAAAATAAGTATTTTTTTTAAATCGTATATTTTCCATATAGCAGAAGGACAGTGTTTTACACATACCAATTTTCATTATTGTACAAGATAGAGTAATAGAGAAAAAAAATGTTGAATATTTCCAAAAATGTTACTGCTGTAAGCTATAGGCCTATCTAATCCCTTAACTACACATTTCTTCTTTGCATGGAATAAAAACTCTTTAGAAAATGCAGGCCAGTTCAAATATGTTTGTATAATTATTTCATAACTCGTGATATGAGGAGAGATGTTAAAGCGAGTATAAAAAACTTACTTACTTACTTACTTACTTACTTACTTACTTACTTACTTACTTACTGGCTTTTAAGGAACCCGGAGGTTCATTGCCGCCCTCACATAAGCCCGCCATCCGTCCCTATCCTGAGCAAGATTAATCCATTCTCTATCATATCCCACCTCCCTCAAATCCATTTTAATATTATCCTCCCATCTACGTCTCGGCCTCCCTAAAGGTCTTTTTCCCTCCGGCCTCCCAACTAACACTCTATATGCATTTCTGGATTCGACCATATGTGCTACATGCCCTGCCCATCTCAAACGTCTGGATTTAATGTTCCTTATTATGTCAGGTGAAGAATACAATGCGTGCAGTTTTGTGTTGTGTAACTTTCTCCATTCTCCTGTAACTTCACCCCTCTTAGCCCCAAATATTTTCCTAAGCACCTTATTCTCAAACACCCTTAACCTATGTTCCTCTCTCAAAGTGAGAGTCCAAGTTTCACAGCCATAAAGAACAACGTTTAATATAACTGTTTTATAAATTCTAACTTTCAGATTTTTTGACAGCAGACTGGATGATAAAAGTTTCTCAACCGAATAATAACAGCCATTTCCGATATTTATTCTGTGTTAATTTCCTCCCGAGTATCATTTATATTTGTTACTGTTGCTCCAAGATATTTGAACTTCTCCACCTCTTCAAAAGATAAATTTCCAATTTTTATATTTCCATTTCGTACAATATTCTCGTTACGAGACATAATCATATGAGTATAAATAACAGCGAGAAAAAAAAATCATGCATAATTTATTTATAGTTTATTGAAGACATACATGAACAAGATGAATGATGTAATGATAACAGAGCAATAACAGAGTTTATATGCAATGCCTTCTGTGTATCTCTTTTTCTATTGCTTCCTAAGCGAAGTCCTCGTAACACGATAATATTTATTAATAAACTTTTGTTGTAAACAGATTCATGTGTCTGGATTCCTTTAAATGAAAATACCAGATAGAGACTGGTGGAGCAGAATCTTCAATGCGTTGTAGATACGAAATCGCATCGATAAGTCGTTAGATTTAATTGAGAATATTCCCTGGGCGGGCAGTTAGGAAAATTACAGTAGGAGTAAACATGTGCCGCGACGCTTACAAACAAATGCCTTTTTGATGACAGTACTTTGACGGCACAGCCTTGAAGACGTAACTGTTTCAAATACAACTTAATGCCTTTGATTGCAGAGTGAACGTGATAAAAGCAATTCCAATTTGGAGCTTCGACGAGTGAGTTGATCACTTCCGTACATAAATTTCACTCTTGAACGCTACGGTGAATCTTGCAAGCATATATGTAAGCTGAAGGATTTTGAAAGTGTGCAGACGTTCTTGGTGGTCTTCTTTTACTATGCTGGCCGTTGGACTTGATATTTCAGTGTTCAAACCCAGTAGAGGGCGATAGTTTCTAATCTTAATATATAAAATTGAATGTGGGTATGTATGTATGTATGTATGTATGTATGTATGTATGTATGTATGTATGTATGTATGTATGTATGTATGTATGTATGTATGTATGTATGTATGTATGTATGTATGTATGTATGTATGTATGTGTGTGTGTGTATGTATGTATGTATGTATGTATGTATGTATGTATGTATGTATGTATGTATGTATGTATGTGTGTATATGTTCTCTATACAAATCTACATGCTTTGACCGATATGTGCCAAAGTTTGCACATTTAACCTTCATAACCAGGAGAAGAACATAGGCTACATTAAAATTGTGCAAATGGAAGTTAAATTAATTAAAATTATAAAATATAAAAATAAATAGATCAAATCTTCATGTATAATATTAAAATACAAAATCTTCTACAGTCAATTGTTCTTTTATTATTGTCTGTTGTATTCAACATCGACTTTCACGAGGCCTTGGAAATTTTAACACAAAATTAAATTACATTGTTGTTACAGATCGCGAAGGCTAAAACTAGATAATTCATGCAATAAGTATCTTTACGCAGTCCAGCACCGTATCACAGTCTACTATATACAGTCGCGAAACTCAATATGCAGTAAAAATGCAAACATGGGTAGTTGCCCACCACTAGGATCGCTACTACCGCCTCATCATCGCAGATCTCTCTCCTAGCAGACGACAAAATATGTTACACTTTCGTTGTCGTGTTCTTTTGGAAAAATTAACACCTTCCTTCCATTATTGAAATATTAGTCTAAATGCATAAAGTTAATTTATTATTTTAATGAAGTATATTAAATTCCACCATAAACTCGAAGATACCTGCAAGAAATAAGTTAATATAATTTTTGTTTGTGCAAAACGAACTGAAATTTACTATAATAGCTTCACTCATTCAAGATTATAGCGATAATTAACTATGAAACCAATAAATATTAATTTGCATTTCCCTTTACTACAATAATAATGGAAATATGAATTAATGGAGTAACTTACGTGTACCGGTACTTGTAGTGTAGGCTTACGTAGTTAACAAAGTGGGATGAGGTTAAGCAATAATAATCACACCAAAATTGGAAATAAAACGTGATCAATAAATTTTATTGTAACAGACTTTTTCTACGTCTCGAGTAAAGCAACAAATAAAAATAACAACAAAATTAGCAGCTATAATTAAAAACATATCCTTTGAAGAAAAAAGTAGGCCTAAGCAATAATAATTCCACCAGAATTGAAAATAAAACGTGATCAATAAATTTCATTAAAACAAACTTAATTTTTCTACGTCTTTAGTAAAATAACACATAAAAATAATAACAAAATTAATAGCTACAATTAAAAATATATCCTCTGAAAAAAAAGTAGACCTAACCTTTATTTCTCTGGAAATTTAGCAGCCTAAGTGACAGAACTTTAACCGGTATCTAATGTCCTTTCGGTTAGACTGAAACATTTCATTGTGAAATTTAAGGATATAATGTATTCTAACAGTCACAAAGAACTTCAAATTTAAGAGTTTTTTTTTCTGCACAGCTTCCTTGTGGAAACCCAGGAATCTTTCGGAAATCGGAAAAAGGATAACTCTGGCCTCTTTCTCTTACTGTTGCTACAATTTATAGCACTACAAACGTCTCCTCCTTGTCCCATATTATTATTCCAATTATTATATTTTAGCCATTAACATATTTTTCATTACAACCAATAACGAACATTTCACAAGCATCAATGTGAAATACGCAACGAGCTAGCACTCGATAGAAATACGACACAGTCCATGGTCGACCATGGACAGTCTATTGTTTCTAGTTGCTAACCGCTTGGAGCGCTTTATCACGAGATTTGCAAAAAAACACCTCAAGCTTCGCGACTGTATATAGTAGACTGTGACAGTATTATGAATTCCTCGATGCAGTTTTGTAGATAGTGAGCAAACTGTTTTATACAACTGAATTCTAGAATTCTTTGAAAGTACAAGGATTGCTACCACATAGTTTACTTAATAATGAATAGCCAATAGTGCTATTGCGAAATATTGACCCACCAAAATTATGCACAAATAAGAATTGGTGTGAAAAACTCATACGAAACGTAATAGAATTGGCAATATTAACTGCAAAAATAAAAGGAGATGTTTTTATTCCACGTATTGCTAGGATACTCATTCAATTTTAAGCAACTGCAATTTCAATGCCACTAGCATTTGTAATGACCATATTAAAATGAAGCTCAAGGACAGTCGCTCAAAGTTGCAGACGTTAACTTAAAAATTGCGTGTTTTTCACATCCTAACTATATTTTATACAAAGAAGTGAAAAAAATAAAATATTTTACACATATCAATAAGCAATTCAATGATACTTTTGTCATGTTGCTAATGTAGTATGTGAATGTACATACGCCCACTGAAAATAACGTATTAATTCTCAAAATATTGTTGTTCACGTTGCAAATTTAGTATGTTAAGCGTCATGGAAATAAAAATCTCTTAATTTCTAAAATATCGGTAGGCCTATACGTTTCTCAAAATATTAGTCTTTATGTTAAAAAATGACTTATTGCGAGTTTATATTATATCTGTATTCTGTGTATAAAATTAGAAAAAATCTAATATGTTCTGAATTTATGAGATATAGTTTCAAGTTATATTAAAAAAAAAGAACTGGGTATGATATGTGGGTGTACAGTGGTCAAGAGGTAAAAAAAGCTTCCGATATAAATTAAATTATATATATATATATATATATATATATATATATATATGTATACTGTATATTGATTCAATGCTGAAACTGATGAGAAAGAGGAGAAGGAATTATATTTTCGTTGGGTTTTTCTTTGTTTATAGTTTGATTTTCTATTACTTTATTTGTATTTCTGGCGCTGTGGAAGAGAAGGCCTAATGGCCTTAACTACACCAGAAAAATAAATAAATAAATAAATAAATAAATAAATAAATAAATAAATAAATAAATAAATAAATAAATAAATAAATAAATAAATAAATAAATAAATAAATAAATAAAAACAAGTAAATAAATTTAAAACAACAGTTTAACGTCAGGCACATGATATGTTTTCTTTTCGGTGGCTGATTTACAAGTGTTTTAAATTGAGTTAACCCTGGCAGGCATTTGGCTAAGGAGTTCATTAATTCATGTACGTAAGTGACGTTAAGTGAAGATTCATCTTTATGGGCGAGGAAAGCTTAGTAGAGACAATTCGTTTTGGTTGTGTATAGTTGGGTTTCCGAGATTTCCGAAAATTTAATAAACAGTTTAATTAAAAATAGAAGCAGAAAGGAAAACCCGGGCAACGCCGGGTGCTTTCAGCTAGTGAAAGATAAAAACCTAGGCATGGCTTCCTCCGTGTGGGCAGTAAAGCTGTGATTTAAACTTATAACTTACATAAAATGATCTCTCGCTAATAGATGGCACTAGGAAAAATTCGTCGGGCAGCCCCTAACATCTTTAGATAATGAATTCCAAGAACAGACGAATTCTAAAAGACGAGGAATACGCAGAGGGACTGACAATAGAGTTGGTTGAACGGATTTTAATGAGTGACCCGTCATTTTGAAGCTTGGCATCCAAGGATTTTCAGAAAAATAATAACTTTCAGTGAAGCGTTAGTTTTCCTACATAATTTTCCTATTTTCCAAAATTTATCTTTCATCAGTTTTGAGAACTAATTGCATTTCAGAATAAAACAAAACACACACTACAATAAGCAATAGGCTATTACACGAAGGCCATGACCTGCAGGATTGCTGACATATTTAGAGTTCAGATGGCTCAGATTCTTTCACATCATAATGCCGATATGTCGACCTTCATTTGTATAATTTTTTGATAACGTATAAAAAATAGTTTGTGCGAGATCGTGCGTATTTACTTGCTTTCCGCACAAAACCAATACGCGGTAAGTGTGAAATATCACATTCAGTATTCCCAACGTAATACACATAACAATTTTCCTCTTCTTACCGCTTAAGCGCGACATTCATTTTACTGCTTTAGGCTTTTAACATACTATTTTTAGAGACGTTTAACATAGTAATAATTATAAATTGGAAACTTACCACTGCAATTTCACCTAAATTATTGTTTTTAAATATTTGCAAAAATTAAGTAAAGTCTACTACTCCACGAAAACTATTGTATTCCTGATACAAGTAACATTAAGGAAGCCGTGAAAAAATGATCAAGACTCCAGATGCCGATGTTATTACTGCAATATGTTATATAAATAATATTGTTAAAATATTAAAATGAAAAATAAATCATTACCGTTTGTTTTAAGTTCGCATTTATAGACTGGGGGAAAAAAAAGACAGACGTATATCACGGCCTGCTGGAGTATAGATATTTTTGTTTTCTAAAGTTGCCGTCATTAAACAGAAACCAACATGGAGATTTCATTGCAACTAATTAGAAATTCGTCTTTCAGGTATGTAATAAACGATCTTCGCACAAAATAATGTACGATACACGAGCGGTATGTTTGTTTTCATGTTCTCGGAAATTAAAAAAGCTCAACTACGTTTCGCTTTTTCAATCTTTTCCTCGATATGAAAACGTCAACATACCGCTCTTGTAACGTATATTACTATTGTGCGAAATCGTGCGTATTTGCTTGCTTTCCGCACAAAACCAATACGCGGTAAGTGTGAAATACCACATTCAGTATTCCCAACGTAACACACATAACAATTTCCCTATTTTTACCGCTTAAGCGTCATATTCATTTTACTGCTTTAGGCTTTTAACATATTATTTTTAAAGACGTTCAATATAGTAATAATTATAAATTGGAAATTTACCACTGCAATTTCACCTGAATTGCACTGTTAATTATTGTTTTTAAATATTTGCAAAAATTAAGCAAACTCTACAACACCACAAAAGTTACTGCATTTGTAATGCAAGTAACATTAAGGAAGCCGTGAAAAAATCAACAAGATTCCAGACTCATCATAGACTGGGGGAAAAAAAAGACAGACGTGTATCACGGCCTGCTGGAGTATAGTAAACACAGAAAACATTTTATAGGAACAATGTTGAAGATAGATATATTTGTTTTCCAAAGTTGCCGTCATTGAACAGAAACCAAGATGGAGATTTCATTGCAACTAATTAGAAATTCGTCTTTCAGGTATGTAATAAACGATCTTCGCACAAAATAATGTACGATACACTACGTTTCGCTATTTCAGTCTTTTCCTCGAACATGAAAACGTCAACATACCGCTCTTGTAACGCATATTACTATTACAGATCTGATTCTCTGGTCTGTAATTTTCTGAGTGCAGCTGTGTATTGTATATTAAGAACTACAAAACTTAAGAATGTTTGATGACATTATTACAATTAAAAATGAAATATTATAATAGTTAATTCAATTATACACATAATGCTGTATTGATGATATGAAAGTGAAACTTTTTGGGGTTTTATATAAGTAGATAAAAAATATTTTTTATTAGCTCTTCATTTCTATAATTTACTGACTAACCCCTATATATGTTACTGAAAACTATAAAACTTACTTAAGGTGACAATATTGTTATTAAAAATGAAATACTTTTATAGTTATTAATCATGTGGTGTGGGTCTTTTTGATATACTGTATTTAATGACGGTGTTATATAGATATTTACATATCTGATTCTCTAATTTTCCTTGGTAGTAATTGAGTCATGCTTCCTATTTCAGCTGCGTCTTTAAACTACATCAAAATTAATTTCATATTTCTTTGGTTTAATCGATTAGATTTGTGATCGCTGCCAAGCACATTTTGTTGTAGGGAAAATAGCATGCCATTTCACTTCTTGCTACCGTGATGAGTAAGTTTATTTCCCGCAATCAGCAACGAATGAAGCACTGAAACTGCTAACGATTTACGATGAACAATTTTATTTAGAGAGCATATAAGATTTTACAACTCTGACATATCATTCGCCTCATTTTCCGCATCTCAGCAATAGATTCCTCACAACAGTCTATATTACTGAAAATATACGGAATAACATTCATTGATTTGGTAGATCAGTATTTTCTGGAAGAAGCGCAAAAATTACAATTTCTAAGAAAAGACCAAAAGGTATTATTTACTGATAAAATAAGAGGCCTACAAGATTTTGTAGTCTCCTGATCACCTCACCAAGACTCTTAATGGGAAAAAGTGATTCTGCCCTCTACATTTCAGGGTAGTTCACGAAACATGCAGGAGCTATACCGAGAAGTTAAGTCCTTGTTGAAAGCATGACAAACTTTACATTTTCTTAACTTTCACCTACAATCCGCAATGACCTGAAATAGCTTCTGTATTACTCTCACATGAAAAACTCGCTGATCGTCCTGACATTGTTACTTGCGATTTCGCATTGAAACTCAAGAACTGAAGATAATAATAATAATAATAATAATAATAATAATAATAATAATAATAATAATAATAATAATGGCTTTATTTAACCTGGCAGAGTTAAGGCCGTAAAGCCTTCTCTTACACTCAACCAGGATTAAAACTTGCTTACACAGTTGAACATAAAACTAGGTCAGAATTAAGTAATTACATACTGATACATAATGAGATCAAAAGAGGTAGTTACATAAAATTTACCTCATAAATAAAAATAAACACAGTGAATTACATATTGATTTGTTAGAATCAAATACGAATCATATAAAAACAGAAGCCGATAATTCAATAAAAAAGAAAAATGTACACAGTAAAAATAAAAATAAACGCATTAGTATACATATTAGTATTAGATTACAATTAAATAGGATTTACATAATTAAACCAGAAACCGACAATTGAATAAAATGTACACAAAAAATAGATTAATAATAAAAAAACAACAACACAGTGGGATACATATTGGCATTAAGTGATAAATAAACACGATTTAGATAATAAAAATAAGAAACAAAAAAAAAATAAAAATAAATACAGTGGAACACATTTGCAACACGTTAGGTCTGGCAACTCATCATAAGATATTTTTCTAACTTACAAGATGGATAGGTTCAAGGAAAAGCATTTGGAAAAAAAAAGAAACATTCAGAGGGAGTGTTTTTCACTATTATGAAAGCAAATAACTTTTAAAATGTCTGGTATTCTTCATTGAAAATAAATCTGAACAATTTTTATTTGAACTTCTTATGGACTTAGTTTACAGCATTTGCTGTACAAGCCACTAGTTACATATAAACCGAACACGGGCATTATGGACACGCTGTAATTTTTGGGTCAGATCACGGCTGAGATCATTTAATAGAACGTCACAGTAGCCAAAACGCGCCATGATAAGTGTCTGGACTGAGATTTCTTTTGATTTAAATGAAAGAAAATTTTTTATTCGTCGAAGTATAGAAAATACTTTTTTTACATACATGTTTAATTCAATTCTATTTATTTGGCCATTAGACATACAGTTTTAGGCTTCGTCAGAATACATTGAAAAAAACATATAAATACATTTAAAAAAACACTAATAACAGAAACAGTAAAATTTAAGTAATACAATGAAAACATGAAATAATTTGAAATTTTTAAATTGAAGAAAGTTAACTAAATTGCAATTAAACTTATTTATTAAAATTCTATTTCATACAAATTTTTGTTGAAAAACTCAGCAACAGAATAAAAAGGATTATTTAATAACCAATTGTAAAATCTAGTTTTGAAACTATTGATTGGTAATTTATAATATTGACTTGGGAGCTTATTATATAATTTCATCCCCATAATTAAAAAGTTTGTGTTGCTCTTGTGTAATCTACAATATGGAATATTAATTTGTTCATTATTTCTAATTTCATGATCATGTATATTGGCCATTAATGAGTAATTGTCGATATTTTGTCGAGTGTAAAGTACTAGATCATATATATATATATATATATATATATATATATATATATATATATATACAAATTTATGATTGTTAAAATCCGTAAGTGTCTGAAAAGTGGCCGACAATGTTCCAGATAGTTTGATTTACACAAAATTCTAATGGCCTTCTTTTGTAAAATCAAGACGCTTCCAATTTTGGTTCCATTTCCCCAGAAAATTAGGGCATATCGAATTATCAACTGAAAGAAAGAAAAGTAGGCACATCTTAAATAATTTTGAGAAACGAAGTAGTTAATTTCTTTAGCAAATATAAAACTCTTGATAGCTTTGTGCATATGTATTCGATGTGCTTATCCCATGTTAAACTGGAGTCAATAAAAAATCCCAGAAATTTTGTGTAGTTGAGTCTGTTGTCCTTATTTATTATATAGTTTAGGCTGAAAGTTAAGTTGATAGTTTTTTCTTGATTAAGCAAGAAACCATTAGATTCAAACCATAAAGCCATCTGTAATAGAGTGTCGTTGTTGAGAGCATGTAATTGATTTAGTGCAGATGAACATAGGAATGTAGTGTCTTCTGCATACATAATTGTTATTGCTTTAATGAATTCTGGGAGGTCATTTATTGCTATTAAAAAATTTTAGGGGACCAATTATTGAGCCTTGAGGAACCCCATAATGTGTAGTAGTGAGACTTGACCAATTTTCACCTATAGCAACTAATTGACTTCTGCCATGAAGATAGGTTCTAAAAATATTTAGTGTGTTCCCTCGAATACCATAAAATTCTAATTTTGATAAAATTAAATTATGATCAACACAATCGAACGCTTTAGTGAGATCACAGAATGTAGCATTAACTGGTGACCTATTTTCAAAATTTCTTAAAATTTCCGTTATTAAAAGCTCAATTGCATCATTGTGTCTGTGTGGCCCAGTTTGTGTGTTCATGGATATGAACGCGCAGAGTTTTCACAGCTGCACTAAACGGGATTTCAGTGTTATTTACAACTACGACAGGGAGAACAGATTTGTTAAATTTTGATAGAAGTCTCTGATTTCCTAGTACGATAGCCTGTGATTTTTATAACACAACATTAAGTTTTTATTCTTTGTTATAAGAGATGTTGGAACTGGAATCCAATATGTAGCGAAATTGGAGGAATGACGAGAAGCTTCAGCTGCTGGTAACAATATTACCAAACTATGCGACCACACAATCGGTGAGAAATGTCTACTGCGGTGTAAGTTTAGTGAAGCATCAAAGTTTCCACCACATTCTTACAGGAAGAACTCGGAAGATGACAAATCAACACAATATAACTTTCTGTAATGCAGTTTGTAACTTGGGAAAGAAAGTTTAAATCGTATAGGTCCATCATTTTGTTTCTTTGCTCATTCTTCAAGCTACCCCGGATCTTCCCAGAGGCTCCCCTGAGGGGACACAGACCGTCAGATCTTCTTCATCATCCGACGTTCTCTTGCTCTGGAAATTCTACGTCATTTCTCACTTCTACAAATTCTCAGTCCTTTGCTACTCCGACTGTTCCGCTCTCGTTCTTTCTGTATCCCTATATGCTACTCTCGGGAGGGGGGGGGGGAGGTGCTTGGTTGTTTGCAGCCACAACATGGACACCCACGCCACAAACCGCCAATACTCGATAAGCCAGAAACCGCAGTTCTATTTACTCTTGTACCTGTCGATGTATTGCGTGATTTTATACTCATCTCTGTGCTATCTCTGATGTTACAGTTCAAACATCTACTAACCGACAGGTATGAAACATACTGTAACAGATGTAGTACGTAAATAAATTTACTCAAGATAAAATACACATAAGATTAATTACAAACTTGTGGGAAAAAAGAAATCTAGTTTTAAAATTTAGTTACTTGTTTACACTGAATCTGAAAACTTAACTTTTAATGAAGTTGAGACTTAATCATTTAAGTACTCGTATTTTTTTTTTTTTAATTATTGAGTATGCTCCAGAGAGGGTTTGGAATTGAACGCATTACATTAGCTTGTTGTCTATGCGGATGACGTGAATATGTTAGGAGAAAATTCACAAACGATTAGGGAAAGCGCGAAAATTCTACTCGAATGAAGTAAAACGATAGGGTTGGAAGTAAATCCCGAAAAGACTAAGTATATAATTATGTCTTGTGACGAGAATATTGTACGAAATGGAACTATAAAAATTGGAGATTTGTCCTTCGAAGAGGTGGAAAAATTCAAATATCTTGGAGCAACAATAACAAATATAAATCACACTCGGGAGGAAATTAAACGCAGAATAAATATGGGAAATGCCTGTTATTATTCGGTTGAGAAGCTTTCGTCATCTAGTCTGCTGTCAAAAAATCTGAAAGTTAGAATTTATATAACAGTTATATTACCGGTTGCTCTGTATGGCTTTGAAACTTGGACTCTCACTTTGAGAGAGGAACAGAGATTAAGGGTGTTTGAGAATAAAGCTCTTAGGAAAATATTTGGGGCTAAGAGGGATGAAGTTACAGGAGAATGGAGAAAGTTACACAACACAGAGCTGCACGCATTGTATTCTTCACCTGACATAATTAGGAACATTAAATCCAAACGTTTGAGATGGGCAGGACATGTAGCACGTATGGGTGAATCCAGAAATGCATATAGTGTTAGTTGGGAGGCCGGAGGGAAAAAGACGTGTATCGGAGGATAATATTAAAATGGATTTGAGGGAGGTGGGATATGATGGTAGAGACTGGATTAATCTTGCTTAGGATCGGGATCAATGGCGGGCTTATGTGAGGGCGGCAATGAACCTCCGGGTTCCTTAAAGCCAGTAAGTAAGTAAGTAAGTATGCTCCAACGACTATAACTCATATGTAGGGCCGCGAAACCAGGTGGCCCAGGTTCGATTCCCGGTCGGGGCAAGTTACCTGGTTGAGGTTTTTTCCGGGGTTTTCCCTCAACCCAAGAGGAGCAAATACTGGGTAACTTTCGGTGCTGGACCCCGGACTCATTTCACCGGCATTATCCCCTTCATCTCATTCAGACGCTAAAAAACCTAAGCTGTTGATAAAGCGTCGTAAAATAACCTACTAAAATAAATATGTAGGGGCTATAGCTACAAGAACACATAGGCCTACATATGTTGTACAATATAATTTAAAAAGTCATGAAACTACAGTCTGTGGAAAACATACAATGTCTCAAGAATTAAAGAACGAAAGCAAATAAGAACAAACAGTAGGCCTAAGGTAACAGTTTTGGGAAGAAATAAGAAAAAGGTTGAAAGCATGAAATAAGTAATCAATTGAGAATTAAAATAAATCCTCTTCCCAAAAACGTCTTCTTAAACAATTCTTAAAATACGGCAATTTGCTATGACTCTGTATTCTAATGGAAGTCACTGGAACTCTCTGCCGCCTGAAGTCAAGGACTGCCGAACATTGAAATCTTTCAAATCCAAGTTAGAACATTATCTTATGACGAGTTTCCAAACTAACTTAGTGTTACGACAAGTGTTGTATTGCATGTTTCCACGTATTCACTATATTTTTTTTTATATTCTAGCGATAATTGTCTTATTTTATCTGTTTTTGTTTTACCATATTTCCCGATAATGGTATGTCTATAATGTGATAACTTGAGCTACTTATAATCTTAAATTTCCTTACTGTGTGTACCTAAAAATGTTACCTGTTTTAACAATCCCACAGCCTCCAAATTCACCCGGCCTTGCTCCATGCGATTTCTTCTTATTTCCAAAACTGAAATCAATTGTGACAGGACGCCATTTTCAAACAACAGAAGATGTCCAAAAGTCATAACCGAGGCATTAAACAGTGTCTACCAGCAGTGACAATAACGTTGGAATAAATGTGTGCAGTCTCAAGGGAACTACTTTGAAGGTGATCGTACAATCCAAGCGATCTGTTCAATGAATTATGCACTCTTCTCAGATGTTGAAAATAATTACTGGTTTAATTAAATTTGTTAGTCATTTCCTACTTATACATTTAATCTTAATTTTATTGCACACTGAAAAAGAATATTGGGCAATATTATACATACAGATGTACTATATTATCAGAATTTTCTCTTAAATCTAATGCACGGGTCTTCTGACCGTACGTGCTGTGTAAAACAAGTCCTACTTTGTAGGTTTCACCCCCTCCCCCCACCTATGATTACATCCAATCACTCTCCAAAAGAACACACAGATTAAAATGAAAATGGCACAAACAAAACATATATATATTAAACAAAATTATCTGCCCTCAATGAGGGTGACCATAAAGATCCAGAATAAAAACAGTACAGAATAATTTAGAAAGACAGGAATTGTATAGAAAAAATCAAGAGAAATGCAAATCCAATAGAATCATCAATGGCCAAAAAAAAGGTAATGTAATATTTGAATTGAATCTTTAAGAATATTCAACAAAGTTTTTTGAATCTCAAAAAATCGGAAACCGAGTGCTTTTAAAATATTACATATGAATTTAGGAAGTGTGCCACATGTACCAAACAAAAGATCAGAAACACTTCACTGATTAAACTAAAACAGGCATAAAAGTGTATAATTGAGTAGTTATCATTATCCCTTCATCAGTTCGCATCATAGACTACAACAGCTGAAGTTCTAATCTTTCTCGCCTTCAAAAGGAACAATCCAGTCTTTTGTTCGCATTCTCTATTCCCCATGAGGTTAAAATATGCAAGAACTCCTATTCTGACTTAGCATCGAAGGTGGTACATATTTTTTCCGGATTTGTTCTGATTCGACACACTGCAATAAAATGTCTCCAGCGCCTGATGGCCTTATCTCTTACTTACTTACTGGCTTTTAAGGAACCCGGAAGTTCATTGCCGCCCTCACATAAGCCCGCCATTGGTCCCTATCCTGAGCAATATTAATCCAGTCTCTACCATCATATCCCACCTCCCTCAAATTCATTTTAATATTATCTTCCCACCTACGTCTCGGCGTCCCCAAAGGTCATTTTCCCTCCGGCCTCTCAACTAACACTCTATATGCATTTCTGGATTCGCGCATACGTACTACATGTCTTGCCCATCTCAAACATCTGGATTTTATGTTCCTAATTATGTCAGATGAAGTATACAATGCGTGCAGCTCTGCGTTGTGTAACTTTCTCCGTTCTCCTGTAATTTCATCCCTCTTAGCCCCAAATATTTTCCTAAGCACCTTATTCTCAAACATCCTTAACCTATGTTCCTCTCTCAAAGTGAGAGTCCAAGTTTCACAACCATACAGAACAACCGGTAATATAACTGTTTTATAAATTCCAACTTTCACATTTTTTGACAGCAGACTGGATGATAAAAGCTTCTCAACCGAATAATAACAGCCATTTCCCATATTTAGTCTGTGTTTAATTTCCTCCCGAGTATCATTTATATTTGTTATTGTTGCTCCAAGATATTTGAACTTCTCCACCCTTCAAAAGATAAATTTCCAATTCTTATATTTCCATTTCGTACAATATTCTGGTCACGAGACATAATCATATACTTTGTCTTTTCGGGATTTACTTCCAAACCTAACTCTTTACTTGCTTCCAGTAAAATTCCCGTACTTTCCCTAATCATTTGTGGATTTTCTCCTAACATATTCACGTCATCCGCATAGACAAGCAGCTGATGTAACCCATTCAATTCCAAACCCTCTCTGTTACCTGGACTTTCCTAATACTCTAGAGCAAAGTTAAAAAGTAAAGGTGATAGTGCATCTCCCTGCTTTAGCCCACAGTGAGTTGGAAAAGCATCTGACAGAAACTGATCTATACGAACTCTGCTGTACGTTTCACTGAGACACATTTTAATTAACCGAACTAGTTTCTTGGAAATACCAAATTCAATAAGAATATCACATAAAACTTCTCTCTTAACCGAGTCATATGCCTTTTTGAAATCTATCTTTTTATCTCTACCAGGTTAAATAAATAAATAAAATAAATAAATTTCTCCTTTTTCCCCACACCCATCCCAAGAATATACGCATGCCCTTATGTGTAATACATGTATCATATCAGCAGGTTTGAGTTTTGACATTAATTGACAGGGAGGGGTCACAATTGCAACTGCAACAATTTATCAATACTCGTAACTTGCTGGTGTGGCGTCGAGCTTGGTTCTGACAGTGAGTACGGCCATTGTCTGACGATATATCGACGTGACTTGCAGGCAGGCGGCTGACAGGTGCTCACTACAGTCCAACACGTCGGTGTCACGGCGTCCTCACGGACTGCGGTTGCCGTTGACGTACCGGCCGCTCAGCAGAAGAAAGAGGGGCAGGTCCGCGGGGACCGACGGCAACAAATGGAGCAAGAATCGGAATCCGCCAAGCATGATTTAACTAGAACTGCTGGAGGAATTGAACAACAGCATGATGGATGTCTCTGTCGATTCCAAGCCGGCGGCTCAGGAAATAAATGCCAACATTCGCAGTAAAGAAAGAAATACTGGATGAAAGGGTTCAGTGGATTTTCTACACTATAGGCTTTCCTTAGAAATAATTACTGAAGAGTTACAGTGTACATAGTTCCTTGATTTCAGATTGAGATATTTTCTTCCACTGAATGACTTTAATGTCCAAATAAATATACAGAGTGTAAGGGGTATAAGTGCCGTCCTTTTCGGGAACGGTCTACAGAATCAAAAAATGTCCATATAACAGAGGGTCAAAACTTGATAGTTTTTCGAGAAAAAAAATACAGGGACATCACTTTATTTTTACTACCATTTCTCATATTAACCTGGCTATACCTTTGGATCAACGGTTGCTACCCCCTTCCACGAGTGGAGTTCGATGATACTGGCGTAATATACAAACAAATCACTTTACTATGTATAGGAGGGAAGAAGAGTAGTTCATCCATTTACGTAAACTAGGAAATATCACGCTTTTGAGTTTGATAATTTTCATTAGGTTTTTGTTTAATGAAAATACAGTACAGTCTTAACAATGAGTGATTTTACCCACGAACTGAGTTGGATTTAGGAAAAATAAAGGCACAGAAAATGCAACGTTTAGTTTAACTGACAAAATTCTGGAGGAAGTAAATAAAAAATTACAAGTTGGAGGGATTTTCTGTGATTTATCCAAAGCATTTGACTGTATAAATCATAAAATGCTGCTAGATAAATTAGATTATTATGGAATTAAAGGTGTTGCACACCAATGGTTTCACTCATATCTCATAGATAGGAAACAGAAAGTTGAAATCAATACAACTATGAAATCTACATCGACATGGGGAACTATTAATAATGGAATTCCTCAAGGACCAATATTAGGTCCCCTACTTTTTCTAGTGTTTATAAATGATCTTGCCCTCCTTATAAAAGATGTAGGTCAACCCATATTATTTGCAGATGACACAAGTATAGTAATTACAGCCAATAACTCCAACACATTCCAATCTTCAACAGAGGAAATTCTCTTCAAAATATGTGACTGGTTCTCAGTCAATAAATTAGTATTAAATTGTAACAAAACTAACATAATTCAATTTAAATCCTGTCCAAATTCAACCTCGCAAATTTCTAGCGCAATAATTAACAATAGATCCCTATTAGAAACAACAACAATCAAATTTCTTGGCTTAAAAATCGATAATGTGTTAAATTGGAAAAATCATATTAAAGAAATTACCCCCAAATGAAATTCAGCTTGTTTTGCTATTAGATCTATGCAAAAGATAGTAAATATCAGTACCTTAAAAACAATATACTTTGCATACTTCCACTCGGTAATGAGTTTTGGAATAATATTCTGAGGAAATTCCACAGATAGTAACAACATATTTCTATTACAACAAAGAGTAATTAGAATAATAGTAGGTGCGAAATCTAGGGAGTCGTGTAGGATTATTTTCAAAAAACTACAAATAATGCCCATGGCTTGTCAGTATATATTTTCATGAATAGTCTTCCTCGTATGTAATCGTGAAAACTTTGTAACTAATTCAACAGTTCATAGCATAAATACACGTCAAAAAATGACTTTCATACTCCATCGGCAAGTCTATCGTGCTATCAAAAAGGAGTGCGTTATATGGCAGTAAAAATTTTTAATAGCCTCCCTATCGATATAAATAATGAAACTCAAAACATAAAATTATTTAGGGCCAAATTAAAGAAGTATCTAATTTCTCACGCCTTCTATTCTGTAGGTGAATTCATGACTTTCAATAACACTTCATGAAATTGATACTAAAACTATGTGTTGTACTAATAGACTATATTGTAAATCTCGTCTGTATATATTTCATCTAGACTGTGACTATAAATTATGATTTTATGATAGTATTAATTTTTTTGACTTGTTCCATATTCTAGCTGTAAGCATGTATGAATACCATGGAATGTTAATAAATACAATACAATACAATCCATGAGGACGTATTCATTATGCAGTGTATACTATACTGTGTACAGCACATTAGCGTACACCATAGAGAAAGAAGTTAAATTGAAAAATAATCATAATATCGATATTTAAACACATTTTTCAAAATGGTGGCCGTTCATTTCGATACAGATTTCAGTTCTAATGTGTGTAATTCCAATTACCAGTTTCGTCCTTCGTACTAGTAACTCATGTTGAAATAATTCTGTACCTCCTCTATAAAAGAGTACCTTACGTACTGTAAATTCAATCTTTACTTCTGTCCGATTGGAAAAGATAAAATTACTCAGACATGCTATCTACTGTCCGTCCAAGTGGTTATGTCGCAGGATCGTAGAAAGGGGGGAAATTACGTGATAGTTAATTACTTAACGAGGCCCTTTTATTTAAGTTATTTTAAATAGTTTTATGGGTATAATATTGCGTAGACGTCCAATTCCTAACAGAAATTAATGTTCTCAGAAAAGAGCTAAGACAGCCCAGCCACTAGCCTTTACAGAGAGGCGAATAGAAGTTGGTGGGGGAAAACCGGAATGCGACGTAGGCAAATGGACGACAGTACCTGTGCGAAAATGATGCAATATTGTAAGCTCTTTCGTCATTGAAAAACGCGAACATATTTTTGGAACGTACTGTTTACTACGACCGTAAGGCTACTATGTCTGTATATGCGGTTTTGGATCTGTGTGGAGGACGGTTGAGCTTCATTAGTAGAAGGGGTGGGAGTTAAGTACATTGAAAAACTCAGGTAGGATAACAATTTAAGTAAAAATAAAATGATGTCCCTGTATTTCTTTTCTTATTTTATTTGCGTTATACTGCTTATATCGTTAGTAAAATTACGAAAACAATTACATCTAGCAAAGAGTTAATATTAGTTTAAATAAATATTTGTGTGTTCTATTACGTTTTCGTGAAATTAAATAATAAATCATGCTTAAATTTCTTAATATTCTGGCGTGAGAGACGTGGCAACGTGTTCAGCAGGCAGTACTCTGCACAGACGTAAGTACGAGTCAGTTGAGTTCAAGCTCCCTGTCCATAGGTATACTGCCAAGCGGATGACAGTTCAGTACAGGGTATTCAATAAACAATTTACAACGTAATTCACAGTTTAGGAATATATGTTATTAATTTATTGAGAAAGTTGTCGTAGTGTGGCTGATTACTAAAATGGTGTGTGTATGTATGTATATATATATATATATATATATATATATATATATATATATATATATAAAATTTTGTTTAGTCAAGTGTCCGAAGACAGGTCTGAACCTCATAAGTGATACCAAGAAGGCACCACTTATGAGGCAACTAGGCCAGGAGATAATGAGTTGCTAGTTCTTTCCCCCCCCCATTGCATACATCGCCGATTAGCTGCATATTACATTAGTCAGACTTCAGATGCATACAAACAATTGTTCTTCCTCTGACACATATCGTCAAGTGAGGTGTATTGCTGATTATAGATGTGCATACCAGCCAGAACATCATGAGGAAAAATACTGAAAAAATTCTGCAGGTTACAGTTAGGGCACAAATGCAAGTATATTATACTATACTTCGGGTCTCTACACATACATCTTATATAATAATCATATAAATGAAGTATAGTATAGTATAGTATACTATCAGGACTCAGGAGTATAGCCATGTACCGGTATGAGTAGAAATTAATATTATTCTTAACTTTCCAAATAGTCCGAAGAACGAAGAGAGGGAAAGGGGACAGGCAATTATGGTTACTATAATTTGCTTTCTACTTTACTGTACAATAACTGTATTTCGTTGATCAGATGTTTTCATCATCCTGTCAGGGTTTTCCATATAAATGGAACATCTAATAACACAATAAATTCGCAGCATTTTAGCCATCATGCTTAGGCAGGGCAGATCATATTAGGAAGTTTAAATGTAGAAAGCAAAGAACGGACGTGGCAAAATTTTCCTTTGTTAACCGCACAATAGTAGACTGGAACAGCTTACCTGCGGCAATCTTTCAGGGTGGTCCTCTCAAAATCAATACATTTAAGGAAAGTTTGAGAAGGTTAGACTGAAAAAGTAATTGTAGGTACTGTGTAAATATCTGAGTTGTGTCATGTAATTAATTAAGTTGATATGTAATTAATTAAGATGATATGTAATTTAGTTGATATGTAAATAAATTAAGGTGATTTGTATTTAATTAAGATGATATTTAATTAAGTTGATTTGTAATTAATTAAGGTGATATGTAATTACTTCAATTGGTAATAGTTGGGTGAAATAGAAGTACTTATAAGTTAGGTTTACTTTTGCTTATTGTAGGCGTTATTATAGAATAGTTTTTATTTATAGTCCTAGGTTTATTGGATCTATTTGTTTATAGTTAGAAATAAATTTAAGTTTATTTTATTTTATTATTTATTTTCTTTTATTGCTGTAATTATTGTAGAATTATATATGGTATTATTGTATATTATATATCATTGTCACCGGGTGTATACCCAATTGTAATGTAAATACATACATACATACATACATAAACAATCCAACATGCCCATGTCAAATTAGCCACCAAACGGTAGACCACCTATTGTTCGATTGCAAACTATTAGATCAGGAAAGAGATGCTTTAATTGCGGCTGTATTAAGAACTGAAAACTGACCACCTATCAAAGACGAGCTCATAAAAAATATACTAGGAAACTTATACAATTTGTAAATAACGTACCTTTTGAGAAAATTAGCCAGTTGTAGGAAAAAAAATAGAATTGTAAATAATGTTAAATGTAAATGGTAGAAATTGTAAATAATTGTAAAACTAGAATATCATAAAAAAATAAAAATTTTAGAATCTGCAATAACATCACAGTCTAACAGTAGATTGTAAACTGTAAACGGTAGATAGCTATAATTAATTGTGACCTTAGAACACTTTAATAGAGAAAAAATAAGAGAAAATTGTGGAAAAGAAAATAATCCAAATCAGATTGTAAATTTCAAATTGCAGAAAATCAATATAAATGCAGCATATATTTCGAGAGAGATAAGTGAATGGCAAAAACAAAATAGAACTGATCTTCAAATTAGATTGTAAACTTCGAATTGTTTTAGATGATTGTAAACAATTGTAATATTATAAGAGAGTTCAGTGCATGTAGTATTACTCAGTGTAATGGATGTTATGTTTTATTTAACGACGCTCGCAACTGCAGAGGTTATATCAGCGTCGCCGGATGTGCCGGAATTTTGTCCCGCAGGAGTTCTTTTACATGCCAGTAAATCTACTGACATGAGCCTCTCGCATTTAAGCACACTTAAATGCCATCGACCTGGCCCGGTATCGAACCCGCAACCTTGGGCATAGAAGGCCAGCGCTATACCAACTTGCCAACCAGGTCGACAGTGTAATGGAACATGCCGTTTTTAATAAATACAAAAAAACATACATACATACATACATAGCCTACATACATACATACATACATACATACAAATATAAAATTCCTAACTCCTACGGAGAATCATACAATACATCGCTGAAAGTAATCAATGAGGATCTACAACTCGATACAGCGGCTAAAGAAATAAACTCGTTCACTAGTTGTCGGGGAGTTCATACTTTAACACTCCATCAAGCTTAATTTAAAATAATTCCTAAGACAATTTGGAAATATGTCGTTTTACAGAGAGCACGTTTCTAGACATCCAATTTCGTAATCCATCCTCTCTTGAAAAGTTGAGTCGGATGCCTTTGATGTCGGCATTTCGAAACGGAACGCGAATACTGACATGACGGATGAGGAAAGAACATCTGATATTGCTGAATGGAAATCCTCTCTCATTAAGCATAGTTCCGTGAAATAAAAGATATGGGTAATTAGTCCTAATACGAGAAGTGTATAATGCCGTCCTCCTTCCCTCTGCCATTCAGTCAATAAATTACACTAGAGGAAGTTCTTCCATCACCGTTTTCATTTATTTTCTTCCCAGTCAGCTTCTTCTCTCCTCTTGGCCTCAACGCGAACCTTCGGCAGCCTTCCCCAATCAACCCGTGCTGCTATAGCTGGAGGATTGATGACCACTGCACGTCTAGCCATGCATGTAGAGCTGCGTCCGAATCTCAGATCCTATCAGATTTTGTCGTAACGATGTACTCCCATTATACAGGGACATAATTTTATTTTTACTAACATTTTTAATATTAACTTGGCTATACATATGGGTCAACGCCCTTTGCTACCCACTTCCACGACTGGAGTTCGATGATACTGGCGTAATATACAAACAAATCAGTTTACTAGGTATAGGAGGGAAGAAAAGTAGTTCATCCATTTACGTAAACTAGGAAATATCGCTCTTTTGAGTTTGATCATTTTCATTACGTTTTTGTTTAATCAAAGTACAGTACAGTATTAACAATGAGTGTTTTTACTCAGAAACTGAGCTGTCCATGTGGACATATTCATTATGCAGTGTATATTATAGTCTACAGCACATTAGCGTACAATATAGAGAATGAAGTTAAATTGAAAAATAATCATAATATGGATATTTAAACACATTGTTTTTTTTAAATGGTGACCGTTCATTTCGATACAGGCTTCAGTCCTAATGTGCATATTATCGCACTATAGATTCTTGTACCTAATCCCAATTACCAGTTTCGTCTTTCGTACTAGTAACTCATGTTGAAATAATTCTATACCTACTCTATAAAATAATACCTTAAATACTGTAAATTCAATCTTCACTTCTGCCCGATTCGAAAAGATAAAATTACTCAGACATACTATCTACTGTCCGTCCAAGTGGTTATGTCGTAGGGTCGTAGAAAGGAAGGAAATCACGTGACAGTTAATTACTTAACGAGGCCCTTCTATTTAAGTTATTTTAAACAGTTGTATAATATTACGTAGACGTCCAATTTCTAACAGAATTTAATGTTTTCAGAAAAGATCTAAGCCAGCCCAGCCACTAGCTGGCGAATAAAACCTGGTGGGGGAAACCGGGATACGACGTAGGCAAATGGATGACAATGCCTGTGCGAAAATGATTTAATATTGAAAGCTCTTTCGTCACGGGAAAACGCGAACATATTTTTGGAACGTACTGTTTACAATGACCGTAAGGCTACTATGACTATATATGCGGTCTTGGATATGTGTGGAGGACGGTTGAACTTCATCAGTAGAAGGGGTGGGAGTGAAGTACATTCAAAAACTCAGGTACAATAAAAATTGAAGTAAAAATAAAATGATGTCCCTGCATTATAAAGCTCAAGTATATGTATTTCTACCATAAACTAATATTTTATTCTTCAAATTTAGCACCTTCCAATAATAAATTATTTAAAAAGCAAGCACTTCAGCTGATTTTAAATAATGATCAGTAGACTTCGTGGAATTGCCACGAGAATCGCAAGGTTTACTGCGCACGCGGTATAGACTGTATGAGAAAGGGGCGTGCAAAGGATGGAGTATGCCTCTAATGTAAACACTGAGCAGTATACTGCGGTTACAATAAAACCTGTACCCTGCATTCAAAAAAATATAATGAATGATCATTGAATTAGGAAAATGTTATGTTATGTTTTATGTAACGACGCTCGCAACTGCAGAGGTTATATCAGCGTCGCCGGATGTGCCGGAATTTTGTCCCGCAGGAGTTCTTTTACATGCCAGTAAATCTACTTACATGAGCCTGTCGCATTTAAGCACGCTTAAATGCCATCGACCTGGCCCGGGATCGAACCCGCAACCTTGGGCATAGAAGGCTAGCGCTATACCAACTTGCCAACCAGGTCGACATTGAAGTAGGAAATGTCTAAACAATTATTTTATAGTGAGATATATTAACTCTTAAAATGTAATGTAAGATGCATCATCCTTGAATATGTGCATTGCAGTGAAGAGTTACGTACATTTTGAGCGACTGCAAAGTAACCTCCTCCGATGGTCACAAACAGTTTTTATTTTGGGAAAATGTACGTTCAACAGCACACGATGTAATACGTACATATTTGAAGACCGGAAAGTCACTACTTTTTAGTACAACAACTTCAGAAATCTTGTCGTGACCTGGTAGTAGATACATCATTTATAATACGAAGTTGTGAATAGGCAATAGGCAATAGGCAATAGGCCTAATGTTTCTCAACTTACATTTCATTTTTTCTGAAATTAGTGAATTGTTATTTTGGATAACGGTTTGTGATACTTTATCCACTATATTAAGGGCTTCTGAGAGTTGTAGTTTAGACGATTCTAACAGGGTGATGCTTTAGGACACGATTTCAAAATTAGAATCAATGAACAGAATATATTCCAATAGCTGTTCAGAAGGCAATGATTTTACAGCTGCAACAGCGGAACTGTCTGTGCTATCCAATGCATCAATTACCTCCATTATTTTTCCGTAATATTCTGCATAATAATTAACAGCATTCAACCACGTTCCCCAACGGGTCAAGACTGGCTGCGGGGGTAAGGGTATTCCAGGGGCAATTGTTTGGAACAGCAACACTCTCATTGTAGTATGTTTGATTGAATTCTTTTCTGCACTGAACAAATGTTAAGCTTTGACTATTCCAACCACAGTAATGCAAAAACAAGTGCTTACATAGGTATACCTTAGCTGTAGCTGCTCTATTTGGATCGGTCACAAATCTTAACATGAACTGCTTATACTACAAGACCGGGCGGACGCTCACCTCCTCTATACTACCGTACATCGGCAACCTGATTGCATGCTGCGTGTGGCAATTCAACGAAGTCTACTGATTAGTATTCTAACATTATTATTATTTTTTTATTTATTTATTTAATTTCTTCCTGTAACCAGTAAAGGTTACCATCGACAAAGAGTACCATGATACAATAGAGTAAATGCCTTGAGGCTTAGTGATACATTGTTGTTAGAGTGAAAAATAACAATTTGAATTATATTGAAACACACGATATTAAACGAAGTAACGTCAAGGAGATGCGAATTAGCCATGGTCCATATGTATGATGCCTGAAAATAGCTATTGAGCCTTTGAGTGCTGCAATTGTTAGATCTCTTAAAATATTTTTATGCAGGCCAAAAGATTTACAGAAGTCGACTAGGAACCAGGGTATGGTCCCGTAATGACGATGGATTCCAGATGGTATTTGTCCTTACAAAAACTGATGGAAGGTTCATATATATTCCTTTTTTCCTCGTGTACTTCTTCTGGCTGATGTTCGTGCGATTCGAATCTCACAGTAGGGTCTATGATGTAACCTTCAAGAGAGGGAGGTTTAAATGCAATTATGTCGATTCTTCGATTACTGCCCTCACTGGATATGCCGTATACTTCTTCATATACTGAATAACCTTAGTTCCTTAAGGCAGTTGCTATTATAGATCTTACTGTATGATGCCGCGTATTTCGTAGAATTTCACCGTGTGGACAGGCCCCCAGGACATGGGCAAGGGTTTCAACCTCCCTGTCGCAACGTCGACAGAGGTTACTGCCCGAAGACCTGCCAGGTACATTACGCACAGCTGATACGTTCGCATTCATCTTGATCGCTTCTCTCCACTCACTACAGGAAAGACCCTTGTGATTTCGGATCCACTTATTGGCCGGGGTATATTGTTGGTATAAGAGCACGCCTTTGCCTTTATGTTTTTTCTGGCTCCACTTATACAGGGACATCATTTTATTTTTACTTCAATTTTTATTGTACCTGAGTTTTTGAATGTACTTCACTCCCACCCCTTCCACTAAGGAAGTTCCAACTCCACACAGAACCAAGACCGCAGATAGTAAGCAGTACTGAGTTACTGAGTATAGTACGTTCCAGAAATATGTTCGCGTTTTCCAGTGACGAAAGAGCTTTCAATATTGAATCATATTTTCGCACAGGTACTGTCCGTTTGCCTACGTCGCATCCCGATTTCCCCCACCTGCTTCTGCTCGCCCCTCTGTAATAGCTGGGCTGTCTTAGCTCTTTTCTGAAAACATTAATTTCTCTTAGGAATTGGAAGTTTACGTAATATTATACAGCTGTTTTATTTAACTTAAATAAAAGGGCCTCGTTAAGTAATTAACTGTCACGTGATTTCCTCCCTTTCTACAATCCTGCGGCATAACCACTTGGACGGACAGTAGATAGCATGTCTGAGTAATTTTATCTGTGCGGGTCGGGCAGAAGTGAAGATTGAATTTACAGTACGTAGAGTAGGTACAGAATTATTTCAACATGAGTTACTAGTACGAAGGACGAAACTGGCAATTGGAATTAGATGCAATAGTCTATAGTGCGATAATATACACAAAAGAACTGAAGTCTGTATCGAAATGAACGGCCACCATTTTCAAAATTGTGTTTAAATATTCATATTATGATTATTTTTCAATTTAACTTCTTTCTCTATATTGTACGCTAATGTGCTGTATACAGTATAATATACACTGCATAATGAATACGTTCGCATGGATAACTCACTTCGTGAGTAAAAACACTTATTCTTAATACAGTACTGTACTTTGATTAAAGAAAAACCTAATGAAAATTATCAAACTCAAAATCGCGATATTTCCTAGTTTACGTAAATGGATGAACTACTTTTCTTCCTTCCTATACCTAGTAGAGTGATTTGTGTTTTACGCCAGTATCATTGAACTCCAGTCTTGGAGGGGGGAGCAAGCGGTGTTTCCGGTTCTCTAAAGGTATAGACAGGTTAATATTAAAAATGTTAGTAAAAATAAAATGATGTCCCTGTACATATAAGTGTATATATACTGTATATATTCATTTTATATATATATATATATATATATATATATATATATATATATATATATATATATATATATATATATATACATATTTGTATTTCTCGCTTATATGAAATTAGAAAAAAAAAGTATTTTTCTAAATTCTGAATCTTTCAAAATTCAATAAATAAAAGAGAACTAAAATATAATTTATGTATATAATATATTACTCCATTATATTATTGCATGATATTTTGTATTTATTTTACAACTCTATTTCGGTGAAAGAGATCTTTCTCATTTAATGTAAATTATGAAAAGTGTTTATAAAAAAAAAAGAACCTAAGATACATACCTAAAAAAATATTGTGAACAATGTAATAGATATGGCTCTGGTGTTGACTAATTTATGTAAAATTGTAATCATATACAGTCTTTTTTTTAGGGATTAACTTCCAAATAATTTGTAATATTAATGTGGTGTTAATTAAAATCTTATTGTATTATTTAATACTTTTTTCATTTCATTTTATTATTGTTTAAAGGGGCCATCGGCCCTTGTGTTTTCTATTTAACCGAATCTTCTATGTTTTACCTGATATAATTTCATTGTATTTCCTGTATTATTATTTTGATATTCATCACTTCACTTTTGCTTACATATATTTGATATAATTTCATTGTTTTTCTTATATTATTATTTATTATATTATTAGTTTGATATTCACCATTTTACTTTTGCTTACATATTGTAAATTTTATTACTGAGCAACAATGTAATTTTATTATCTCAACAATAACTCTTCACTTTCTACAATTTAATTTCACTCCCGTCAACAATGGGATTTACTCTCCGCACAGCAACACAGCGTTCGTTATTGCACTCCACAAACGACAATGGCAATTTACTTGGACTGTTACGAACAACAATGAACTGTTAATATTAACTAATATTTACAAAGCACTATTTACAACACAGAACTGTCAGTTCTCAGTTCACAGCTCGTTTGTCTTGGCTAGTTCTTCTAGCTCAGTCACTCGCGTTCATAGAATCTCGAACCCCAGACCTTCAGAGACGATCCGCTGAACTTCGAACTCAGGTCCCCCAACTGCGGTCCACTGCACTCGAACTCCGGGCTTCAGGCTCCACAGTTGCGGACACAACTCAAGTCGCGCTCTGGTCTCGAAGCTGGCTTCACTGCTACACAAGACTGGCTTGCTGTCCACTGACTTACTCTCTGACTGAATGACTGTATGACTGTCACGCGTTCACTTGCGTCTTCTCTTTTATAACCAAACTATCGTTGCGAGAACATACGAGTTCTGGATAGTTCGCGATCTCGAATAATCGATAGATGCCTAGAAGATTTCCACGGATGTCAGGATGGCATTCTCGAATAATCTCGCACGCTGCTGCTCCCCTCCCTCACCGCGCGTAGCCATGCCCCAGGAGGCAGATGCGCGCGCAACCCGCCCAAAACATGGCCGACTTTGCACTTCCTTCTGCTGGTCGTGAGTTCGAATCTGACGTCGCTGTCACAATATTTTTATATTATTATTTGTTGTATTATTATTTTGATATTCATCACTTTACTTTTGCTTACATATATTTGATATCATTTCATTGTTTTTCTTATATTATTATTTGTTATATTATTATTTTGATATTCATCACTTTACTTTTGCTTACATATATTTGATTATTTAAATTAAACAATTAAATAATTATTTTAGTGTATGCTTAAACTTGTAAATATTACTTTTTCATTATTCAATGTAAATTGCAGTCCCAGTCATAAGCCTTTGCTTCATCGTAAGTGCCAACCAAAAGTGTACCATTATTATCGTTAAAATAAATTATTATTATTATTAAAAAAGGAGGTGTCGTATGTTATGTCCTCAATATGGTTAGGAAGGAATGTACTACAGTAGACAGTATTTTTAACACAAATACTGCAAGAATGCACTCTGCGCCCACAATTTGTTTTGTCATTTACACTCCCTCATCTGGAAGGTCTGGTAACAAAAGTGAAGAGCGGAAGGAGGAGGAAGAGACGTATAATGAAGGCACTGACATAGACTACCCCTGATTAAAAAACATTGTAAACCCTCGTTAAAATCTATAATTTTCTCTTAAAACTTTCATTTTGTTGCATGCTCTTTTCCTTTATCTTAGTCTAATTCCAGGAAGATGCCTCCTCTCTCCGAATTTGCAGGGGAATCTTGAAACAATGTGACTAATTTTTAAGAAGTTGTGGTGCAAGTAAGATGAATAATATTTAAATGTTATTTTACTTTAATTTCATGTCATTTTTTCATTATTTTAAGGGGAGAGGATGGTATTTTTTGGTGAAAAATGAGTAAATTTTCAAATAATAAAAAATTCTTTAAAATACTCTGTGATATGTGTGGAATGCATAGGATAACATTTTGTGGGTATTTATGCCCTTATCGGATGCTGAGTCGCCATCTTTAAACTTCCTGCGTTATGGATTTTTAAATCGCTCGCCCACTTTTATTGTTGTTTCCGGTAAATTTAATTAAAAAAAAAAAAAAGAAATTCTTTAAAATACCCTTTGATATATTTGGAATGCATTGCATAACATTTTGTGGGTATTTGTGCCCTTATTGGATGTTGAGACGTCATTTTTAAACGTCCTGCATTATATATTTTTAAATCACACGCCCGCTTTTATTGGTTTCCAGTAACTTCATTTTTTTTTGTTACATTGCCAGACAAAAACGGATATAATTTCTGAACTACTAAAGATACATGCATGAAATTTAGAACACACATTCTTTAGACTATTAGGAAACTTTTCTCTGTAACGGAATTTTGTTAATTGATTTCATTTTAAAAATACGTCCGTTTGTTTGCAAGAAAGGAAATCAGAAAATTGTTATTAAATTTTAATTGTTTATTTTACAAACGTAGGGACGAATATCAAAATTCTATTACAGGCAGTTTGTAGAACATGCTTTTCAAATACACTGCAAAAAAACTGTTTGAGTCTATCTTTAAAAACGGTTTAGATATATCGGTTTTAGTACAATCCTGCATTGTTTATATATATTTTTTTCAAATTTGGGCCCCAAATAATTTTTTTTCCAAAACATTTTTATTTGGTTGAGTTGCCACAGCTATGAGCTCTCTACATACAAAAAATTAATATTTTACACCAAATAGGAAAAAAGTTAAAAAAAATACCATCCTCTCCCCTTAAGCGCATTTTAATGATTATTTTAAGTACGTTTTTAGGTCAACATCCGCCTCCTACTGATTTCCTTCCTTCAATATAAATAGTTTTCTAGCAACTAGATAGCATATAAATAAATTTCGCATGCATATACTTTTTGCTTTTCATTTGCTTGGAAAAAGATAAACGTCCTTCAGCATGGCGACTATGCGGCCTATTATAAATGCTGTCAAGTAGGCAATAAGAGATCTCAGCGGTTGGATTTCTAGCTCTCTAGATAGCAGAGAAATAGGCTCAAATAATTTTCAAACAACCACCAGATGAAAAGAGCAATCTGGAATAGAGGCCTCGGATCCCGATCTGCACCGGTATACTAGAGAGTAAGTTGTATCTGGCTTGCCATGATCACGTGATATCACCCGCAGCTTTATGCCACCTTGATGGGAAATGAGAGAAAAGTTGTGCTGAAACCGAAAGTTTGTGGAATTAAATTCGTGAAGTTTCGGAAAACTGCAGAACATCGGGAAAAAGTCTCTCTCCTCTGACCATGTTCACCACAATTAACGTTCCAATTAACACCGGGTGAAAGGTGTTCAATGACAGTAACGTCACAGAGTAAATCCCTGAAATAAAAAGACCAGAATTTTCCTCTGTAATTTTGTGTTATTTGTTATTACTTAGCGGGAAATCGACTTTATTTCTATAAATAATTACAACGTTGCAGTAAATTCAATAGCAGATGACAACCCATGAAAAACATCCGTTTTTTCGCAGCAGAGAGAAGAAAAGATGTAAACAAACACTGCCTGCTGCACGCTCCGCTATGAAAACGGTTTGCGACCCGCGGAACTCAAGTCTTAGGGTATCATGAGTCTACAATTCGGTAATAGCGTTACCAAACATCCATTACTTAGAGTAATTTATGAATAATTACAGTATTAGAATAGTGTCAAATCGTAAACGTGACAGAAACATTGTGGAACTTTATTTGTTGAAAGTGAGAATTCTAATGCAAAGACGTTTATAAAATACGTACTTCTAAACGTGTCCAAAATATATTGGGATCAAAAACTATAATGTAAAATAATTATTGCTGGGAAGTCTAAGTGCAAACGAGCAATATGACAGCTAAGGGTTCGTCCCTTGAAAGGATTGTGAAAGAACACCTTCAGTCCTACATAATCTGACTCTGCAAAATGAAGGAAGGAAGGAAGGAAAGAAGCTAGGAAGGAAGGTATTTTAACAATCGATAATGTCTACATTGTTATATGTCTATTGAATTTTAAAAAAGAATCTTAATAATTAGACCTCTGTATCAACTGTTCATAGTTAGCCTATAAGGAAAAATTATTATCTTGTGGAAGCTACGTTTGATTGTCAAAATCTAAAAACTGTTAGAATTCGAAGGAAGGAAGGAAGGAAGGAAGGAAGGTAGGTACTTTAACAATTGATAATGTCTAAATTTTTAGATGTTTATTGAATTTTAAAAAGAGTCTTAATAATTATACCTCGGTATCAACTGTTCATAGTTAGCCTATAAGGAAAAACTATTATCTTGTTGAAGCTACGTTTCATTGAAAAAAAAAAATCTAAAAACTGTTACAACTCGAAGGAAGGAAGGTACTTTAACAATTGATAATGTCTAAATTTTTTGATGTTTTATTGAATTTTAAAAAGAATCTTAATAATTATACCTCGGTATCAACTGTTCATAGTTACCCTATAAGGAAAAACTTATCTTGTGGAGGCTACGTTTGAGTGTAAAAATCTAAAAACTGTTACAATTCGATTGCTATTGCCTTATTTAAGGGGAGAGGATGGTATTTTTTGGTGAAAAATGAGTAAATTAAAAAAAAAAATTCTTCAAAATACTCTGTGATATGTGTGGAAAGCATAGCATAATATTTTATGGATATTTGTGCCCTTATCGGATGTTGAGATGCCATTTTTAAACTTCCTGCGTCATGGATTTTTAAGTCACTCGTCCCTTTTATTATTGTTTTCGGTAAATTGAATTAAATTTTTTTTTCTTTAAAATACTCTTTGATATGTGTGGAATGCATTGCATAACATTTCGTGTGTATTTGTGCCCTTATCGGATATTGAGCCGCCATTTTTAAACTTCCTGCGCTATGAATTTTTAAATGACTCGCCCCCTTTTTATCGTTTACAGTAACTTCATTTTTTTGCTACATTGCCAGACAAAAATGGCCATAACTTAAAGATACATGCAAGAAATTTAGAACACACGTTCTTTAGACTATTAGGAAACGTTTTTCTGTAACAGAATTTTGTTAATTGATTTCATTTTAAAAATACGTCCGTTTGTTTGCAAGAAAGGAAATCAGAAAATGTTATTAAATTTTAATTGTTTATTTTACAAACGTAGGGACTAATATCAAAATTCTGTTACAGAAAGTTTGTAGAACATGCTTTTGCAAGTACATTGCAAAAACTGAACGAATGTATCTTTAAAAATGGTTTAGATATATCGGTTTTAGTATAATCCTGCATTGGGTATATATTTTTCAAATCTGGGCCCCCAAATAATTTTTTTTTTCAACATACTTATTTTTGGTTGAGTTGCTACAGTTATGAGCTCTCTACATACAAAAAAATTAATATTTTACACCAAATAAGAAAAAAAGTTTTAAAAAATACCATCCTCTCCCCTTAACAAATTACTCCAGGAATCTTTCAATGTTAGTTTTTTAAATTTCAAGGAGGAAATACACAAATGGCTTATCGATAATCCTTCTTATTCTTTAAATTAATTTTTACAGGATGTGTTAATGTGTTTCAGTAGATGTTACGTACATTACTTTGTTGTAGTTTGCGTTTTATTGTATTGTATTGCATTTTTATTGTTAGCCATTTCTATAATAACATATCAGTTGCTTACGACAATATTATATAATAATAATAATAATAATAATAATAATAATAATAATAATATTAATAATAATATCTAGGTAATCAACATGAAATACATTTGAAATGTTATGTAAAACTGTGCTACATTTTTATTGTTCCTCAGAAGTTTCGAGACCTTACGTTAATATTTAATGAAATTTACTCAAGAGAACAAGGGAATTGACTTATATTTGGCATATGTACCTTCTGAACGAAAACATTACGTTACATAATCGTGAGTATAGCCGTTTATTACAACTGAATTTGAGTATTTCATATAGCGTTTATTTTTAGCCAGCTTATAAAACTATTAGATAAATATACGTGATGATGATATGCGAACTCCTTCAAATTTATTTTCCACCGTTTACATGTACAATAATTTCACATTCATTATGAATCATAAATTTTTTAGTTTGTTTTGTAATAGAGTAATGCACGTTCCTATACATAAATTGAATAGCTCGGTCTATAGGTAGAGTTTCTGACTTGTACTGGGGTGGTACCCGTTCAATCGAAGGGCGGAGCGCAGGAAAGTAAAGCTATGGCCTCAGTCATGCGTGGGCCAAGGTGATATCCCATCCAAAATATCGAAATTAGTGGGCAGATTTTTATAATTCTGTACGAAGGTCATGTAACCTGTGCTCCTCGCACCTACGCAATTTCCTGCTATAATTCTTATGTGTCGAATGTGTCACTGGGAGAGAAATACTGACAAAATACACGTGCTTCCCACATATTGATGCTTACAGTCTGTCAAAGGTAAGACTAATAGTAAAAGATTCATTTATGACTGTAGACTTGTGTATGATTGAGATTTGGTACCGCTGTAGGACTAGGTGCTATTCATAGGCATTTCGCTAGCCCGTTCTACGAGCGTGCTAAACAGGATTCATATCATATACCTAACAATGGTTTATGAATACGAAAAACGTTAGTTCGCGGATCATCCACCGAAAGCCCGTGCTAAGAATGTCTATGAATACGGCCCTTAGCAACTACATGTGGGCTATTCCATATGAAATCGATCAGTAAAAAATCTCGCATTTTTTAATACTCTAATTTTTTCCCTATTTATACAAGGTGCTGAGGGGAGTGCATTTAAAAAAATATACTATCGAAAGTCATACGGTTGTCGTATCATTGAGCGACAAATTTAGCATATTTTAGAAAAACAAGCCTCTTTCAGCGCTCAGAACTCTGGAACCACTTACTGCAGAACATTGAACGAGAGCTCATTTTGAAGCTGACATTTAGTAGGTTATGATAAGAAGTAATACTTATTTTTATTGTACATAGAGGGACAGATAATCTGATTTTACTTACTTTTAGGCTTTTTGCCCATTTGTAAAAATTTAAAAAATATTGAGAATAAACCTTGCATTATTAAGAGGGATTCGGCATTGTTTGCTTAGTGGCTTGGCAATAAGTTTCGAGGGTATTAAATAAATTATTTTCACGCGCCTAGACTTGAACGGCGCAGTACCGCACGCACTGGTCGAGAGCTGAAGATAAGCGAGCATTGGGCGTCATTTTACTCCTGTGTTTATGAAAACTTGTGATAAAGCTAGCCCAGCCATGACTGCTAGACGACACATCACGTGTTTGTCTCCTGGCCTTGCTTTTCTCGACTACCTACAGTCAGCGTGTTAGTTCACAACCGTACTATTTATTTTCTTTATTTGATATTTTCAATGCTTTCTTATCAACGGTGCACCAGTAAAAAAAATGTGTTTAATTGTACTTTCAATGCGGAATCTAACTATATATTTTTAAAATATTTTTTCGTGGTCAAAGGCGTCTTAATGAAGAAAAATCTAAATTTCTCCATTTCCATAAAAGGTAAGAAAAATTGTTTGCATGTCAATATAAACTATAATTTCTCAGCATCAAAATAAACCATGATTTTGATCATTGGGTGAAAGGTTTTCGGAGCCACAACAGTTTAAAGTTGCTAATTTTATGAAAATACGATAAATTTAAATATTTTTAATTTAAACACTATGAAGTTCTGATGCCTCAAACTTTGCACAAAGCTTGTAGCAATGTTGTCAACGGACAGAAAATAGTAATATACGTTACAAGAGCTGTATGTTGACGTTTTCATGGTCGAGGAAAAGATTGAAAAATCGAAACGTAGTTGAGCTTTTTTAATTTCCGAGAACATGAAAACAAACATACCGCTCGTGTATCGTACATTATTTTGTGCGAAGATCGTTTATTACATACCTGAAAGACGAATTTGTAATTATTTGCAATGAAATCTGCATGTTGGTTTCTGTTTAATGACGGTAACTTCGGAAAACCAAAATATCTTTCTTCAACATTGTTGCTATAAAATGTTTTCTGTATTTACTATACTCCAGCAGGCCGTGATATACGTCTGTCTTTTTTTTCCCCCAGTCTATAAATGCGAACTTAAAGCAAACGGTATGGTTATGTAATGATTTATTTTTCATTTTAATATTTTAACAATATTATTTATATAACATATTGCAGTAATAACATCGGCATCTGGAATCTTGTTGATTTTTTTACGGCTTCCTTAATGTTACTTGTATCAGGAATGCAATAAGTCTCGTGGAGTTGTAGACTTTACTTAATTTTTGCAAATATTTAAAAACAATAACACTAGTCAACAAGGTTTTTGTCACAAAGGTGAAAATGGTCATTTTAGATCAATTTTTGTGTGCTGATAGTGAATCTAAACTTGAAAATTTTCCATCACGTACCATTTAAGAGGAAAATTGGAAATTGTGAAAAAAAAAAAATGAATTTACCAAAGAAATCGGGTATCAAACTATGGAATTTATTTAAACGGTTACACAGTATATTCATACGTTTTATAAATTATTGTTGCTCAGAATATAATTTACTAGAAGTGTATTTTAAGGAATAGGTTATTTCAAATACACGATTCTGCATTAATAAGGCGCGTAGTGGGTTATATATATATATATATATATATATATATATATATATATATATATATATATATATCTGTATTACTTTATTACTTTATGGCGCTAGACCGACAGAAAGCATTGAGAGGGTGGGCTTTTAGAATGAAAGATTGCATTTTAGGATTAGTTGAATATTGTTTGAGCTTGTGACAAGTTGTATCGCTGGTTTTAAGTGTTTATCTTCGCGTTAATTTACGCTTTCTCAGAACGAAAAAGTCTCGTCGTGCGTGTGTAAATTCGACGGACAGCTTTTGTTACGCATGTGGAGTATTTGCGGCAAAATCGCAACGTCGGTCTTTATCAGATAAGTTAAAACAAGCATATTATTGCTATTTAGAATGTAATGTGTGTGATGAGGACAAATCATGGTCTCCCCCATGTGTGCTGCATAACATATTACTCAAAACTGATAAAATGGATGAATGGAGAGAAGAATCGAAGTATGCCGTTTGCAGTTCCAATGATCTGGCGTGAACCGATAAGCCATGCTGAAGACTGTTATTTCTGTTTAACAAAGATTACGGGATTTTCAAAGAAAACAGGATCTAAAATTGAATATCCTAAAGTTGAATCTGCAATAAGACCTGTATCACATGAACCAAAACTCCCTATTCCTAATCCACCTTCGCAATTGGAAGAATTGGTTCTTCCAATAGAACAAACAGATGACTTGGCTCAACCATCAACATCCTCTGATCTGTCCTATAGTCCAGAACATCATAAAGAACCCCATTTAATTCAATAATATGAACTGAACGACTTAATAAGAGATCTTAATCTCACTAGACAACAAACTGAGATTTTAGGGTCTCGACTGTAACAATGGAACCTGCTAGCAACAGATACTAGAATTTCATTGTAGAGGAAGAGACATGAACGGTTTTCGAAGTATTTTGTAATGAAGAATTCTATGTGCGTGTGTAAATATAGACGGCTTAATGGAAGAACTAGGATTTCAATGCATCCCAGAGGAATGGAATCATACTGTAGATTCTTCCAAAATAAGTTTAAAAGCAGTGTTAATGCACAATGGAAACACTAAACCATTAATTCCAGTGGCGTATTCAATGGATATGAAGGAAACTTATACTAATTTTTCAGTGTTACTAGATGTAATCCAATATAAAACATACTGCTGGTAACTCTGCGGAGATTTGAAAATTGTCGCCTTATTGCTCGGACTTCAGAGTGGATTCACAAAATACTGTTGCTTTCTCTGTTTTTGGGATAGTAAAGCGACTGACAAATACTATATAGTGAAAGACTGGCCTCCCAGAGAAAGCTATGTCCCAGGAGAACATAATATCAAGTATGTCCCTTTAGTAAAACCGGAAAAAGTATTGCTTCCTCCTTTACATATCTAGCTTGGTTTAATGAAGAATTTCGTTAAAGCTATGGATAAAAATGGAGAAGGTTTTGTATATGTAAGGAATATGTTTCCGAAACTCAGTGAAGCTAAAGTGAAAGAGGGAATTTTTGTTGTCCCTCAAATTAGAAAACTTTTGAAAGATGAGAGCTTCGAAAAAAAGTTGTGTTGAACTAGAAGC
The DNA here is from genome assembly GCF_040183065.1 of Periplaneta americana. Taxonomy (NCBI): domain Eukaryota; kingdom Metazoa; phylum Arthropoda; class Insecta; order Blattodea; family Blattidae; genus Periplaneta; species Periplaneta americana. The sequence goes on along the minus strand of NC_091128.1, from coordinate 154,886,067 downwards.
TTGGAATGCTTTTGGAAGTGTTGTTAGTGGGTTTTTAGGTAATAATAAAGCTGACAATTACCAACAGCTTGTACAAGGACTCCTGCATAGTTACCAGAAGCTTGGTTGTCGAATGTATTTGAAAATACACTTCCTACATTCCCATCTGGACTGTTTCCCAGAGAACTTAGGAGCTGTAAGCGATGAACAAGGGGAAAGGTTTCATCAAGTTATACACAGATGGAACAACAATATCAAGGAAAGTGAGATTCTAATATGATGGGAGATTTCTATTGGTTTTTGTTCGGAGAAGGCGACTCAAACTACAAGAGGAAAAAATAACTGTAAGTAACTAAATATATTTCTTAAAAATCTAGCTTGAAGTCTGTATATGGTTGTTTAATTCAATATAGGGCTCCTAAGTTATTTTATTTGAGGTTTTAATCAATTTAATTTATAAACCTTAAAAAATTATAGTTCAATTGATGCAGTTTTAAATTAATAAAATAAAAGCCTATTTTGAAGGGAAAAAATGAATATAATGCTACTTTTCCTTATTGTAATTATTATTTATGCAGCGTTATTATTTTTATGTGAAACGTCAGTGTATTTTGTGTATAAATTTTGTATCTTAGGAATTTATTTATTTTCACTGTTGTAATTACGTATTTTGAAATGCGCAAGAACGTTTTTTTAGATCAAAATATTTCCCCTTCTGTCACACAAAAATGTTACGTGTTACAGATTTTTCGCTGTCATTTTCGTAATCAGCAGGGTCGATTTAGTAAAAATCAGCTGATTTCATTTCTGTGACAGACAAAAAGTTAAAATTTGTTGACTAGTGTAATTAACATTGCAATTTAGGTGAAATTGCAGTGGTAAGTTTCCAATTTATAATTATTACTTTGTTAAACGTCTCTAAAAATAATATGGTAAAAGCCTAAAGCAGTAAAATGAATGTCGCGCTTAAGCGGTAAGAAGAGGGAAATTGTTATGTGTGTTACGTTGGGAATAATGAATGTGGTATTTCACACTTACCGCGTATTGGTTCTGTGCGGAAAACAAGCAAATACGCACGATCTCGCACAAAGTTTCATTGTATTTAAAAATTGCAAGGTCAATTTTCTCTATATTTCGGTCGATTTGAGATGGAATAGCCCATGTGTATATAGTGGCCTGATTATAGAAAAATTTAGGTGCAGATTTAACGCTACCTTTACATTTTTCTTCGGAATGTTTTTACTCGCACATCTGTGTACCAAATGTCAGATTCTTGTATTCAGATTACATTTTTATCCGTAGGTGAGCTAACTTTTCCGTGGAAGAAAGAATTCACAGCCTCATTTCCGACGCATATGAACACCAGGGGGCTCTGGTTGCGTGCTGCATTCTATACGAGTAGCTGACTGCTCTTCCTCCCCTTCCAGTCCGGTAGCGAGGAGAGTGTATAACTTCATAATCTAGAACTTGAAACAACTTTGGCCTTCAGATGCATTACCTTTGGGGGTAATATTCCCCACTGTGGGAGGAGTTGGTAAAATTGACTATCTATAGACCCTGCTGACAATGATTACTGCGCTAGTGCCTTGTCATTTCCTAAATTAATTTATCTTCGGGGACACGAGGCAAAATGAAGTCGCAAGGGTTGCCATTTTGTGAACACCAGCAATTTCCTTCAGTCCCCATAGGGTCTGGTATCACGGAGGAAATAATAAGAGGCTTCGGCCGACCTCTAGCCCGGAGAGTTACACTGCAGAAATTAAACATTTACAGCTATTTCTGTTCCCCATTTCTAGTATATCACTACTTGACTCTGTGAACACATTTTTAAAATGAGTTTCTTTTATTAGTAGAGGAAACGAGAGGATATAGAATACCATTTTGTTTGTTTTTAATTCTTTCTTCTAAAATCTTCGTATGAAAATACAATTTTTTGTGTAATGCATAGTACATTATTACTTACTTAACCCAGATATGCCTACTGTCCTATTAAAAGGACAGTTGTCAATGTTTCAAATTACCCTCCCTACAGTTAACGCATATGATTTTTCACAGGTGTCACTATTCATTCTTTCATTATTAGCACTACAGCCCATGAAGGGCCTGGGCTTCCTTAATCAGTAGAAACCATTCATCTCTATCTTGAGCCCGTTGTCTCCATCTCCTGCATCCAACTCTCCGCAGATCATCCTCCACATCCTGAAGCCACCTCAGCCTTGGTCTTCCTCTCTTCCTTAATCCTCCTGGGTGTCCATATAATGCCCGTTTAGGTAATCGGCCTTCTGGCATACGTTCAAGATGTCCCAACCGTCTAAGTCTGCCTTTCTTAATGAAGGAAACTATACTCGGCTCTCCATACAGTTCCATTAGTTCTTTATTTGTTCTACTTCTAAACTGACCATTTTCAAAATGCGGACCATGTATCTTTCTCAGAACGTTCCTTTCCCAAACTACTAGCATATTTTCATTATTTATTGTTAAAACCCAAGCTTCGCTAGCATATGTAACCACTGGTCTTAGAATAGTTTTATAAATTATTTTCTTTGCAAGGTGTCACTATTACTGGTCTTAATTAGAGGCTTGCTAGGTGTGTTAAGACTTGTAATTAGAGTTCTGGTCATCGTTGAGTTTGAGATGTGGACGTGAGAATTGTTCGTTTATTTCAGCTATCGCATCCGAGACGCAAATCAGATAAGAATGTTAATAGTATATTATGCAACGAGCCTATAATGAAGGTAATTAAGAAGCTCGTATGAAAATTACCATTATAGGCGAGTTTCATACGACTTTTTATGCTCCACCATATTTCTAACTTGATATTATTAATTTTATTGTATCTGACCTGGAGCAATGTCCCGTATGTTGTGAGATGTGCGCAGACGCGAAAGTATTGATTTTTTCCGAAGAACAGATGTCCACATTGACCTTGCTAGGCCATAAGAACCTACAGAGATAACATTGAAATAAAATTAGACATTGAAAAACGAGATGACAAATTGTATTTATTTGAATATTATTTACAATTAACGCTAATTATTATAGTAACAGAACATAACCTTCTGCGACAGTATTGGAATTCCAGCCTCCGTGACTTTTCGCTAATTCTCTTTCGATTGCATATCCGAGAATAATCGATACTTGCGGTTTTATAACGGTAGAAAGCTGACCTGTCATTGGCTGAACAGTTGTAACCTGAGTCGTCATTGGCTGAAAGACCTGAACTTTAATGAGTAGGTGTACTTTAATGACATGCATTAAAGGCCTACTACCAGGTGTATAATTACTACATTTCGGCATGGTCGAGCATAAATATTTTTACAGTTCGGAATTATTTTACAAATTGTTGTAGATCAAATGACTCCTAATAAACATAAATATAACGTGAAACGACAATGCTTTCGAAATATCTATTCATTGCGACGTGACAATGACGAAAACTTATGTGTCCTTTTAAAAGGACAGTAGGCATATCCCCATATATTTTGAAATTGTTTCGCTATTTCAATTTTAGTGGATTTTCCCTACATGAAATGCTATCTACGTTTGAAAATTATGCTACGGGCGAAATTTCATCTCAAATACAGACATATCACTATAATGCAGCCTACAAATGCCAGACACAGTTCTTGTGCACTCAAAATTAGGTTTCTGGCATCTTAGCCCACTGAGGTGTGTGGATATGAAGGGAAAAGTTGAGACAGTGTCGGGTGTAGTTGCTGGGTAGCTAGTCGGCAGAGCGTTGGTTCCCTAAGCCAAAGATCCCGGGATCGATACCCGGCTCGCGAACAATTTTTCCTTTGAAATTATTCAAGTATGCTTCACAGGGAGATATACCTGAAAGCCGATTTGCACAGCAAGATCTGTTTACAAGTGGAGGACTTGTGACGTTCTGGAGGGCGGTATTGAACGGACATAAGTTTCTATTGTTTTTCATTTAGTATTTTTGGAAGAGGTCTTATTTTATTTCTAAATTGTCATTGTCATAACAATGTAGATTTTAGAAAATGAACTGAAACCTGTCTTTCAACATTGCCACAGCAATTGCTTCATTATATGTAACGTCACTTCTCTCCCAATATAACCTCCTCCCCGAAACTTCAACACTCTTTTCGCCTATTATTTTTACGTATCAATAGTAATACGGTACTATTCAATGACGAAAGCATTTTAGAGTTAAAACGAATTTAGCCACAATGCATCAATCTTCAGAATAATATTAGTAGTAGCCTAATTATAAGGAAATTATAATAAAATAATAACGTAATGATTTGTTAATAATAATAATAATAATAATAATAATAATAATAATAACAACAATTGTAAATTACAACAATTACATTGTTTCCTTTCATATAAGCATAGTATACAATTATTCCTCAAAATGTATGCTCATATGCCTACTGTCCTTTTAAAAGGATACCTGTTTCTAGGTCAACCAATTACAACTAGAATGTTTCGACACCATATGTATACTGCATTAAATGAGATTTGAAAAATACACAAAAATTGCAAAAAAATATCTGGGTTAAGGCTTTTATGGAACCCGGAGGTTCATTGCCGCCCTCACATAAGCCCGCCATTGGTCCCTATCCTGATTGTGAGCAAGATTAATCCAGTCTCTACCATCATATCCCACCGCACTGAAATCCATTTTAATATTATCCTCCCATCTACGTCTCGGTATCCCCAAAGTTCTTTTTCCCTCCGGTCTTCCAACTAACACTATATACCTATGTATTTGTGGACTCGCCCATACGTGCTACATGCCCTGCCCATCTCAAACGTCTGGATTTAATGTTCCTAATTATGTCAGGTGAAGAATACAATGCATGCAGTTCTGCGTTGTGTAGCTTTCTTCATTCTACTGTAACTTCATCCCTCTTAGCCCCAAATATTTTCCGAAGGACTTTATTCTCAAACACCCTTAACCTCTGTTCCTCTCTCAAAGTGAGAATCCAAGTTTTACAACTATACAGAACAACCGGTAATATAACTGTTTTATAAATTCTAACTTTCAGATTTTTTGACAGCAGACTGAATGATAAAAGCTTCTCAAGCGAATAATAACACGCATTTCCCATATGTATTCTATGTTTAATTTCCTCCCGAGTATCATTTATATTTGTTACTGTAGGTCCAAGATATTTGAATTTTTCCACCTCTTCGACGAATAAATTTCCAATTTTTATATTTACATTTCCTTGAGGATATTATAAACATAGAAAACACATGATGCATATTTACAAATGGGTTTTAGAGAACCCGAAGGTTCATTGCCGCCCTCACATAAACCCGCCATCGGTCTCTATCCTGAGCAAGATGAATCCAGTAATTAACATTTTGAGTTCAGTCTAAATAGAGTCACAGTATTTTTTTTTTTTTTTTAATTTCATAAATTTACCATTACAGCATATTTTAATCTAAGTGCAATATGAATATGCCCCGAAGAAACTTAATATTAACATTTCCACAAATGCTAATAAAATTTTGTGTATTAACATTTAATTGACCTCTGTGAGAAGTTTCAATTAGTGTTATGCAAGGAGTTTTTTTTATTCAAGAAACTACTTAAAATTTTAAAGTCGAGAAAACAGTATAAAAACATCTCTCTACTCACTCAAGCACCGTATGTTTGGCCAAATTTGATTATACGGCTAGATCATTTAAAACAGTCTCAAATATAATGACGGTCGTACAAAAAAAAGTGGATTTTCTTAATTTTTCAGCATTATTTCACCATACCGTCCCCTTAAATTTCACTTCATCTTTAAGCACAGTGGACCTATGCAAGAGATTTGAATATACACTAGGCATTCAAAAGCACTTGATTAAATCGTGAATATGGCGCGTAAGAGAACACACAATCAGAGCACAGCAATGGACCCACATAAAATCCCCATGAAAGAAAAATAAACCTGCATTTCCGTCTGAAGAATTGATTTCTGATTCATTGAGTTTGCAGTAGAATATATGCATTGGATCTACAAAATGACGTTCATGAGGAACAGTGGGTACGTGGTCTCGTAAAACTTCATGTATGACTCAAGTTGAGGTTATGTATCTTACGTGCAGAGAAGACTAAAATCTCTGAATCTTAGGTTTACATGCGGCCATACTAATGCTCGATATATCACCCATGCAATGATAAGAGTATGTTCTCTCAAACCACTTCATCCAAGACTTTATTTGTGAACTCTCTTTCTATTTTATATCTGGAGCTCGAATGTAATACAAAAAAAATGAAAGAATCTGGCAACCATTCAGAACATTACACAATTTTACGGTCCGGAGAACAAATTGACGTGAAATCTATAGAACACAATGCACGAGTACTAACCCTCAATAACTTCATCTCTCTACTTGCAAAGAAATTGTTGGTTTCCAATACCTCCAGATGTAGACAACTACTGGGTGTTCAGTTCAAAATGTGTCATGGCTCGCTGTATGCCGTCATGTGGCTAGCCGATGAGCGTAGAGAATTCAATGTTCCTACACTTCCGCAGAGGTGTATAACCTATGAGGCAGAGAAGTTGCCTAGCAAGTACGGCGTTCATTCTGAAGAGTACGTACCGATACGTACGGTAACGCCGATACTGGCAGGAATGTGAACTGTTTGGAAATACGTACTGTCGGGATATGGGGAGAGGGTTAAGACGATTACTTACGTACGGTATTTGTTGACATTAACTTCGACGGTCAACATGGACACGGAGCATTTGATTTGTGTTGTGGAATGTTACCGTACGCAACCGATGATAACAAATACCCTGCGTACGACTTGCCGGCGCAAAACACAGTTCGAAAGAGGTTATGGTAGCACACAGACCGTACAGACCGCCATCTGTTGCTACGACGTTCAAGTTATACCGTACACGTTCTCAAGTTCAGATTGAAGAACGCCTTGAATAATAGGCAACTTCTCTTGATATATAAGCTGAAACTCGCTTCAAATCGGTGACTCAACAACAGTGACGTCATGACACACTTTGAAATGAACACCCAGTATAACCTTATTAGACTTTGCTGATCGACATTTTCGAATTCTGAGTTGATGAAGAAGAAGACGATGATTATCTTGTGGAAAAAGAAGAACAGGAAGACACATATGATGGAAACAACCAATAAGGTATGGGGCTGCGGGTCTTTCAAATGAAATTTAAGGAAAAAAAAATATTTGACCTCCAAGGCAGTCCACTGGAGGGACGTAGAAAATTTTTGAAAATAAAATCTTTAAAGATGGACATAACCTATTAAGTGCCACTTTAAGAAGGGAAAGGAAATGTTGAACACTATTTTTTTTACTTGGTTATTTAACGACGCGGTATCAACTACGAGTTATTTAGCGTCGGTGGAATTGGTGATAGCGAGATGATATTTGGCGAGATGAGGCCGAGGATTTGCCAGAAATTACCAGACATTTGCCTTACGATTGGGGAAAACCTCAGAAAAAATCCAACCAGGTAATCAGAAGTAATAAAAGGGGCTCATATGAAAATAAATGTAAAGAAAACTAAAGAAATGAGATTAAATAGTAAAAAGACAGATAAAGTTATAATAAATAATAATAACATTGATACTGTTCAAGAATTTAAATATTTGGGTAGTATAATTGACAAGGATGGGGGAACCTTTGCGGATGTAAAGAACCGAATAAAAAAATGCAAATAGTGCATTTGTCCAGTTGTACCCAATATGGAAATCTTATATTATATCTAGATTTACAAAAATTAAAATCTTTAACAGTAATGTGAAATCAGTCTTATTATATGGCTGTGAGACATGGAAAACAAGTAAAATTATACAAAATAAACTGCAAACATTTGTTAATAAGATGTTTACGAAGAATTTTAAAAATTGGATGGCCAGATATAATCACAAACTCAGAACTATGGAAGATAACAAATCAAAAAGAAATCACAATAGAAATCAAAGACGAAAGTGGAATTGGATAGGGCACACAATCAGGAAAGAAGATGGAGCAGTAGAAAGAATGGCTTTGGATTGGAACCCCCAGGGTAGTAGAACAAGAGGAAGGCCAAAAAATTCATGGAAGAGAACAGTTTTGGAGGAAATTGCTAGGGAGGGGAAAACATGGAGCGAAGTGAAGAAGTTGGCCACAAATAGGGTCCGATGGAGGCACTTTGTGAATGCCCTATGCTCCTCATGAGGAGATACAGGATTTTGATTGATTATCATCAACATTATTATTGATGTCTGTATAATTTATGTAGACTTTACTGGACTGAGGGTAACTCAGTTGGTATAGCAGCTGTTACGGTACGGACTGCGGTTCGATCCCGAGCGATGACGGGATTTTTCTCGTTGCCAAACTTCCAGAACGGCCCCGAGGTTCACTCAGCCTCCTATAAAATTAAGTACCGGGTCGTTCCCGGGGGTGAAAGGCGGTCAGAGCGTGGTGCCGACCACATCACCTCATTCTAGTGCCGAGGTCATGGAAAGCATGGGGCTTTACTTCCATGCCCCCCCAAGTGCCTTCATGGAGTGTGACGGGGATACCTTCACCTTTTTTACTGGACTGTACCCGAGCACGGGCACATGCTCATTTCGAGTATCCATATATATTTCAAATGTAAATTATAATAAATCTGAATTTGAATTTGCTATGGAAGTGCACTTTAAAACATAAGTTACATGCAAAATAAATACCGAAATCCTTAAATTATTCTACTCTACGTCATTTCACACTAAAGGTGTGGTATTAAAACAATTTACTTAGAGGAAATGTAATATTTTTATTAAGACCTTTCAAAGAATTAGAAAATTGAAGCTGACTTCAGTTTTAAAATAGGCGACGCATTTATAAAATGTAGTCTATCTGTTACTTTTGCTTCTCTGCTTTCTCGATAGGCGAAGTACGAAAATATTGTGAGGCTGCAATAAGGCGATTACGAGATTTTGCAGAAATACGCATTTGTAGCATCCTAGTTATTACTTGTATGTGTCCTCTCTGTATTCTGTGTATGCCATTTTACCCGGAACTATTTCATAATGCACATTTTATTTTAATCCTCTTTTAGCTTAAGTCGCTACTCAGACATGAAATCAGTCCTGTGTACCGGCTCATGAACTAATAGAGGCAAGGCCTTTGTTGTCAATATTACGAACCGATTAATTCTGAACGTATGGCATGAAATATCCGAACTTGTACTAAAGATGTTTGATCACGTCACTTTTCGTTCCGCAAAGGATTTTACAATTTTACATTTGTTCGCATCTCTGTTTGAGGTTCTGGATGATATGTACAGTAAAATAAAACCGAACCGACCCTTGTAGTTGATTTCAGAGCCTTGTTCACTAAGAGCACGATAGACTGGGAACTAAGACTTTTCTGGTTCGAATCCCGCCTGGGAAGGAAACTTTTTTTGTTCCTTATTCAACTTTATTCCCAATACTTTTCGATTGCAGCGATATTTTACTACTTAATTAACGTATTATTCCCAGAACATGAATTTTACGAGCAATCGAAAAATATTGGGAATAAATTTGAATAAGAAACAAAAGAAAGTTTACTTCCCAGGCAGGATTCGAACCGCGAAAATCTTAGTTACCAGTCTATCGTGCTCTAGAGTGAACAAGGCTCTGACATCAGCTACCGGTTTTTTTGCGACTACTGTACATATGTTGTCACTTATCAGGCAGTACATCTCACTTGACGAGTCGACCTGGTTGGCGAGTTGGTATAGCGCTGGCCTTCTATGCCCAAGGTTGCGGGTTCGATCCCGGGCCAGGTTGACACTTAAATGCGACAGGCTCATGTCGGTAGATTTACTAGCATGTAAAAGAGCTCCTGCGGGACAAAATTCCGGCACATCCGGCGACGCTGA
>NC_091128.1:154853743-154871243 GCF_040183065.1 Periplaneta americana | reverse complement strand
CTATCGAAAAAAACCGTATATAAATTCAAAACAACATATAATAATAATACTAATAATAATAATAATAATAATAATAATAATAATGATGAAACTCAGTGTTTTTATTTCCAAATTTTCTTGGTATGCCAGTTTACCCAGTTCTTTACTGTTCAAAATTACTTGAACAGAGTTCATTGTTTACATTTGTTAATAATGAATACATACCACAGTCGCGTTATTTACAAACGCGTGTGTTCAGTAATATATTTTGATTCACAACACACTGATACACTATAGCCTATACCAGTACTGTAATCCCACTCGCATAGATTACAATAAATACATGCCAGTGAATATTATTCTTAAATGTTATACACTGCCATACAGATACTTAAATTCATACCACCACCACAGTTTAACCATCACATGTTTGAAAGCCAAACTATGCTATTATGCCGACACTGAAGTATAGTAATTCACAAACTACACTCTCGTAGCAGCACTGTACACACATCCACGTAAGTAAACGTTCCTACAGTCAGATGCTGACATCTACAAGCTATTAAATTTCCTCCTCGAGATATAGCACGTGAACGATAGGCATCGATGGAGCTGACATCTATAGGATAGATACTCATCATGTTCACTTAACGCTTTGTGCTCTTGACGAGTCATAAGCGGCCAGCTAAAGACAATTTTTCCCCGCGCATGCGTGAAATTCCTGTAACCATCTCGAAAAGAGCACGACTTGTGCGTGAACGGATGTTGCCAAGTTTACATAAGAGGTTTATGCAAGATGCGGGAAGTTCAAAATACTCGATTCTGATATTATACATCCCCACTACGTCAATACGGTATCAAATAATAAAACTAGTCGTGCATTAATGGAAACAAGGTGTTCACGTGCTCTTGTGCTCTTGTTAACGCACCGCCTCTGTTGTCAATGCTTATTTCAGGTTACGGTATTTATACTGTTCTATTCTGTCCAAAAATATCATATTATTACATTTTTAACAGCTCATTACATTACTTCCAGTTTCCACCAAATTCCCTTTGTTTGGTGCGTGTTGGAGTTTCGATATTCTACAATTTCCTCTCCAAATAGCTATTTCAAAGATACAGAGAATATCTTAGACAGGAAACATTTTCCCTGACGATGAGGCGATACGCGTTTCCACAAAAAAACAAATAAAACAATGATTTTATAAATAAGTATATATTAGAATTTTCACTGCGATATTATTAGGGAATGCTCTTCTTTTCATGTTATTATTAATGGGAGTAGTACTTACGCCCGTTGTCTCAACGTTGTCTGTATCACAAAGAAATCCATTTCACTTCGTTTATTTGCCAAACACAAACACTCACAAATATTGTCACTATGAACACACGCGACCAATACAGCCGCGCTCCATAGACCAGGACTGATGACTGCTGGCGGAATTCCGTACGCGGCTGGGAACTCCATCGCTTTGGGGCTCATCGTATTAAGAAAACTTACACATAATATACAGGGACATCATTTTATTTTTACTTGCATTTTTATTGTACCTGCAATTCTGAATGTACTTCACTAATGTCCTTGCTCCCGTCAGACACACAAACTTACGGCCGCTGTTGCGTTCGAAGTCTTCAAGCAGTGAAGTAAACACTGCAGTGTATAGTGTGTTTCAGAAATATGGTTGCGTTTTCTATAACCTATATTAATAATATCGTACTAAAAATTATATTGAAGAAACGATAAATTCAATTTCAGAGGATATGGTTCAAAATGTTTTTGATAATATGCGTAAAGAATTGAAACCTGCATTGTAATGAACGGCAACCATTTTCAGGAACTTGTTTAAAAATTCAGATTAGCTTTTTTTGAATTGAGGTGGCTAGAAGCAAAGGAATGCCAGTCACATTTTAATAACATGAGTTAAGTGCATCCAGTGTAAGCTAAAGTATCTAAACTTTTAGTGGCAAAGGGATATTTTAATCGCATCACACGTTAAAATTTAAATAAAAATTTCACCGGTTTTACGAAAGCTTAAATATTTAATCCCCATTTTCTCAAAAGTAACTTAAGTGTACTTACAGCCCTTTACTTATTATGAGCCCCTCAATTTAAATGCACTCTCTATATTGTATGTTAACATCAATAATTGATATGCTAAATAAAGTAGACATTACAAATGAACATAGCCGCCTGAAAAGTTGAGTTTTTAGAAAAAAAAATGTTACTACTCTAATGTATTTTGATAAATTCCGTAAAAGTGATAATCAAACTGAAAATCGTAATATGGTATTTCCCTACAACATAAATGGATACACTACTTTTCTCTCCTCCTATACCTAGTAAAATGATTTGTTTACATATTGCACTAGTAACATCAAACTCCTGTAATGGAAGGGGGCAACAGTGTTTCCGAGTATAGCCAGGTTAATGTTAAAAATGTTGGTAAAAATTAAGTGATGTCTCTGTATATGAATGCATTGTAACTCTTTTACACCGTTAATCCATACAAAACTGTTTAAGTAACCTTACGTAATTGTCTTATATTACAATCTCACACTACGTACCTTAGTATGAGTTGAGCACTGTGTTATTATTTACCTGAAATGAGAAGAAACAAATATGAGTTATGAGAGTTTGAGTATATTTGCGATGTATTTGTATATTTATTACAATCAAAATTATGTTATCACTCGTCAATGGCGGTCCTGTTACATTTCTGTTTTCCAGGAAACCACACTTAACTACATTTTTACTAATAATAATTATTACTATATATTTTACACTTCATACAATCATTCTAGTTATTTCTTAACAAAAACTCTTTCTTTTTAATTACTGTTTCTTATTTATATACATATGTTTATACCTCAGTTTTCCCTTCCCAATTTTTCTTTACTATATACCAGGCATGTCAATTGATGCCCATAGGAGCAAGCGCGCGCTTTAGAGCCCAGGAGAGCCTAAGCGCTTTACAACGGAAAGGAAAGAGACGAAAGAGGTGGTATATGCCGCTTGGTCGAGCTATATTCAGGGATGGCCAGCACTGATTCAATAGATAAAGGGAAGAGAACTTATTAAAACTGTATCAATGTTAATTTTTAGATTTGTCTGAGAAGTATAAGTGCATTATAAGAATGTAAGTTTTAATTTTAATGCTCATTTTTCACAAGTATGATTTTTTTATTCAAAAGAAATATTTTATCAACTTTTCGTATAGAAAAGTGAAATTTTCAGGTATAGGCCTATTTATTTAGTAGCCTTACAGAATGTTTTCGTAAATCTAATACACCGTATATACATATTACTGAAGATCGTGTATTGAAAATAAAGAAAATATTCGCATGGAAATTGTTTGTAAGGGAATGAATTAACAAAGCAACTACTGTTACATCATAAGCAAAAGATACGTGCCCATGTGTTGTGAAAATGTCAGCTCCATAGCTTCAGCAGATTTCGAGAAAATAATTGAATATTCTGATGATAGGAAGTTGGTCACAAATATCACCTGCGATAAGAGTTTTGTTATGTAATATTAGTTACACTTAAAAAAAATACAGTACCTTGGTAACTTTTCTTTGTACTGTAATATTGTTTTGATTAGTTTATTGATTACTTTTGTAAGGCTGAAGATACCATCTATAAATTCCAACTTATTATGTCATGCTCAATCTCTTTCTTTGGAATATCACTTTCTTTATGAATGATGTGTTTCATCCACTTAATACAGTATAATATTATACTACTATGAAATTTAAGTGAATATTCCTTCTTAACTCTCTATTATGTTAGTAAGATTTAAAACAAAAGTGCAATATTAAGAAATCAGTGTTAGTACTTTTGTTTTACAGACAATATAGATAATATTAAACAGAAAGAAGCCGTATAAAAATAACGACATAAAATTTCACCTTCCGTTTAAAGTTCGTGCACCACTGTTTTCTTAATCCAACAGGTTGCTTATTCATATACACAACCCTTCCTCTTTCCATACTTAAGGCTTGATGCCCGCGCACGACGTCAAGGTCAGAAAAATGCGCTTGCTTTGACATCACTGCTATATACAAACACTTCCCGAGTTGCCTCGATTTTCTTCCGTTTACTGTTCTATAAAATCTCCTATACGCAATTTCTACATTCAGTTTTAGTAATGGCTCAATACATTTTTTTTCTTGCTCTTTCTTTTTCTGGACAATACAGTATATTAGAATGTGTATCGAGTCTTCTTTTTGATTACTAGAATTGTAATGTTGGGTACCGATAGGGAGCGTTACGGTGGTTTCAAGTTGACTATCCGTTCACCAGTCAGTACTCTAGTATGCATAAACAGTGTACCTGCTGAATACTCCGTTCGCCAGAAAACTCTTGTGGCAGTTTTGGTAAAAAGTAACATTTTGCTCAGATATTTGACTACTTACATCAGTGTCGCAAATTCAATTCCATTATTTTCAGTCACATCACTGCACAGACTGTAAATATCGTGTTTAGAATCGTGGAATAAAAAGCTATAAGCTGTCCGGAGCTGACGTGAGAAAAGTAATGTAAACTTCCGTAGACAACGCACATATTCGCAATTATACAGAATAACGGCGTCTCTGAGTCTATTTACAATCATTCTCTGTATTTGACGCAAATGAATCCATGCCCCTCGAGCAATGGCATCATTTTGTTGTCTATCGCGTCACTTCCTCCACCCACTATGAGTCAAACTTTAACCACTAACTGTTCAAAGTGTGCGCAGTAAGTTGAAATTTCTCTGATTGTGATATTACCCGCATTAGACTGAAATATTTCATGCTATGAGAGTTAAAAAAAACCTGCAATGATACAGACGTGTACATATTCAGAATATTCGTGGTTCCAACATAGGCTTACAGTAGATATTTACCAACCTATCTCTTCCTGTGTTTCCATCCAAAAGAATGAAATTGAATAGGTAGCCTAAAAGAAACAAAGATTTGTAAACGAGATTTATTGTTGTAAAGAAAATACTTAGGAATGATTTCTCTAACGTTTCTGAACTACTGAAAGTTCCATAAATGAGAATGTGTGGAAAAATAGCAACTTTAGGGAAATTTAATTTAAAGTTAAAAGTGAATGTAGTAGCTCAGTGTTTCTCAAACTTTTCTGAAGTGGGGACCACTTATTTAAGTGAGAACAGTTCCGCGGACGACCTTACTCTTGTTCCCTTCGAAAGCAAATTTATCATTTATGTACCATATTTTAATACCACTATACTTACATTTTACTGTAGAAATAATTAATTAAAATTAATTTCATTCAATTAATTTTATATTAGTATTAACTAAGTTAATGTTAATAGAAGAAAATTTATTATATCGTCATTTGCAAAAACAGAAATAAAAAAAAATAATGCAGAAACATGCCCGATTTTCAAGTAAAGATGCAATTTTGCATGTTCTGCAGACATGGACAAATTATTAGAGTTAATTAATTATATGCGCAACAAAGCTGTATTTATCGGTAGAAATAATGAACAAAAATTTATTTTGCACAGAAATAATGAACAGAAAATTGAGTCTGGAAGTTATTAATATTTTGTGAACATTCCCTTATTCTTTATTAACACGTTGATTTTGTCAGGGATGCCGGAAACCAAAGTTTGACACTTTCTTTGAATATCAGCATCGTTTAGCCAGATATCAGAAGTGCTTAAATGAGTACATGTTTTGTTGTAAGCCTCTTTTTGTTCACTTTCTTCTTCAGTATAGACCATAGATTTTCAGTTTCGTTCATGTCCGGTCTTCTTGCAGGCCATGGGAGACTATCTTCTGCAGTACATAATTAAAACACCAGTAGTACCAACATAGCCAGAAAAAATATATTTAACCATTGGAAAAATATGCCAGAAGATGTAAACAATCGTATTTACAACAATAGAGACTCTGTGAATTATACTGATTGTTGATACGACGAATTATATGTTTCAAAGAAAAACGTTTTAGTCTAATAATTTGTCCACGTCTGTATTATTGGTGTACGATGTACAGTACGTGATCATTTGAATGTGCAGACTGGGTGGTCCCTAGCTGGGTTAACAGGCACAGCGCCAGATTTGCACAGAAAAGGTGGCGAGAAACGCCACGTTCATAGTGCTTTAAATCCCTCTTTTGTTGTTGAGAGTAGAGTGGGAAGGCGATAGACGGGTAGGTTAAATAAATTTAATAAAATGTCATTACTGGAAGAAAAAGTGAAAGGCGATTGCCATGCGTCATTTATAAACTCTGAGATTTTTAGCTATAGTGTGATACGCAATTCGATTGAATTTTATTTTTTCTTCTGTCTTTTTTGAAGAACCACAAGGGCAGACATCGAGGACCACTTTCCGCGGACCATAGTTTGAGAAACGCTGTAGTAGCTGACCTGTGTTGTGTTAGAACATGTTCATTTAAATAGCACAAATAAATAAACTATACAGGATGTTTCAAAATAAGTACCGAATTTTTTAGGATAATAGGTTGGGTCTGGTTATTCATTTTAAGGATAGGAACCTGGTGTCTATGATGAGTCGCCTTTATTCTACGTGATGCCGAAGTTGGCATAGCGTACTCTAGGGGATAGGCTTTGGAATGAAAAAGGGAACAATACGTCCAGAATAGACTACTTTTTAACATCCCACAATGGTGTGGGGTTCGAATTATAAGATGTCTACTTTGGATAAGAAGAGAAGACACAAGAAGTAAAGATCAGCTTTATTCAGTTTACATTTACGTTTACTTGAACGTAACTCACAGAAGGTATTCAAAATGTCCGTCATTGCCCTGACGACACAATTCCATTCGTCGTACCAAAGGCCGCTGGACATCATGTGCGATATCGCGAACTTCGCCTGCAACAGTGGCAATTAGTCCCAGTAGGTCTTCCTCAGTGTGTACCGGGTTTGTGCGCTCACAAATAAAAATCAAGAGGCTTGAAATCAGGGGAACGTGCTGGCCAATGAACCGGCCCATCACAGGTCGAAATGAGAAACACAACATTAACTGGAGAATAGTCAGCAGATATACTATATAGCACTATGTAGTCGAAACGTGGCGTAGCAGTGTAAACAAATAAAAGGTGCTCTTTTCAATGCCTAACTTCTAGGGGCATAGACAGCATGTTGACATGGTATAGCGAGAGAATGGATCATCGCAGACAACATGTTCCTATACGAACATAATCTCCTAGACACAACCTATCATCCTTAAAAATTCAGTACTTATTTCTGAAACAACCTGTATGAATTACATATCACTGGATTCAGAAAAAAACTGCTTATTTTTTTAATAAAAAAAACATTTTTTTTTTTTTCAAAAATATTCACGTACATATACCCTCAAGCATGTGAATTGTGAACAGATGCCATCGATCTGAGAAGAATGCAAAGCAACATCACAGGACGGAGGTGTAATCAGACCTGGATGCTGTGGCTGAATCGATACAATGCCACCAAGCAGTAATTCAGTGCCTAAAGACTGCGGTGCTTGCCCAAAGGGTCCTCATTCGAAGAAAAAAAAAAGTAAAACGATGATAAAATGTGAATATACCGAAAAGAAAATCGAAAATCTATTTTGAAGAGTAATATTTCTAATGTCGAGCTGCGACTTAACTTACAAGTATGCAAAGTAGTGTTCGATTCCTGGCGTGGGCAATGAGAGAGATTATTCTTCCGCCCACGGTACTGAGTGTTCGTGTTGCCTAAGTAGTGACCCTGTGGGTTTGAGGTCAGTAGGTCTAAGGATTTTAAGTTTAATGACAGAAGGACTAATTTTGTAAGTCTAATGTCATTTTGTCTTTGGAACCAAGTCTAATATAACCTGGTCCAATTTACAAAAATGTCTAATACTACATAGTCTAACTTTCAATGACGTCTAATACTATTATGCCTAAATTATAACAATAATACATCTGTTACCTGTATATTATTATTTATTACATATAACTGAGGAGTAAAATACAGTAGGCCTAATTTTGAAATAGTTGAGCAATGAAAATATAGATTAATCTTCATTTTCATCTTCCGGTACAGCATGGAATTTCAGCCTGTAGCTTAAAGTTCTCAAGTACAAATCAATTTCTCCACGATCTTTATACTTCTGGTAACGTGTTACCATTCTCTCTACTTGTCTTTGATTAATTTGGTACGATTTCTTTACGGAATGCTTCTTCCATGTCCTGTCAATTTTTTTTTCATTTATTTATTTTATTCCATAGATCTTACATGACCAATGAAGCTTTAAGATGTGGACAAGTCAAAATTTTACAATATTACAATTACAATTTTTACAAATTTTTATAGTTTTACAATTTAGTAATATTAATTCCGATACATTTTCTTTGCATCTTTTACAACTTTTGTCAAAGTTTTACAGTAATTCTTGTAGTAGTTAAGAACACCAGGATCATTAAATTTAGTATTAATATCAATGGTATCGGTACTATATACATTTTCCCAAGATTCATTTCGTAAACATATATTTAAATGATGAAGAGATTCAGCATTTATAATCCTTTTTTTTATTTTTAAATTAACACTTTGAAATTTTTCACTCATATTGAAAACACTTAGAATTTGGGCATCGTGATCAGGCAGGCCATTGACTAATGGTACTGTTGAATAGGAATTCAATCTACTTTTATCTATAAATATATTATCAACGGCTGTACTACATCCAGACTGTATTCTGGTTGGAAAACTTACTGTGTGACTAAGATTACAAGTTTCTAGAAGTGAGATTAATTTTCTTTCACGTGAGCTTTCTGATACATAATCTATGTTTATGTCACCACAGATTACAAATTCGGTATGTGGTTTATAAAGTCTTTTCAATAATGAATCTAAGTTAGTTGTAAATTTCTTATAATCTCCCATTGGCGCCCTATAAACACATAAGATAATTAAATTTGATATCTCATAACCAATTTCCATTCCACAGATTTCAAGATAAAAATCAGATATATCAATTTTGTTAAATAATAGATCCTCTCTCATAAAAATACAGGCACCCCCTTGTGTTATGAGCATTTCATTATTACGTTGGTCTGTTCTTATACTGTATATTCTAAAAACATCCGTGGGCTATGGATGCATGACAAAATATAATCATTTCTTGAAATTTCGAGTGCCATCCTTCAACACTATTTATAGTTCTTTGGAGTCCGTTTAATACAAGATTAAAAACATTCCACACTTTGTACACTTGAATGTTATCCAAGTCCTCATTGGTGACACAAGTAACATTGCAAGCGTCTCTGAGTGAACATCTCCAGTAGATCCTATTTCTGGTTTTACTTGTCAGTCTTAAGTGGTAGTCGAAATTATTATTATGAACAATAATTCTTTTACATTTAGGCGAATTAATAGTATATGCATTCATTTTCCTAAAAATTTTCTGAAACTGACAAGGTACCGTATTACAATATAAACTTTTTTAGTAAATATTGTTAAAATTATTTGAGATTTATACTTACATTAAACCAAACTCTTTAACTCTATTAAATACAGAATATAATCTAAATTTAACAGAAGAAATACTGAAATCAGAAGTAAATACTGAAATAATGAAACAATTGTCTTTAGAGACAATTAATATTAGGTACCCTCCACAAAACTGGCTTCATTTATACACGGACGGATCCTTGATCTCCAGGTAACAAGGTGCCGGTGCAGGTGTTACGTGCTGTCTCTTCTCACTTTATAGATATCTTGGATATGGAACAACAAGTTTTGATGGAGAAATAATTGCAATAAGTGAAAGTCTCAGGAATCTTCTATGCCACATCAATAAATTTAAGAATGCAGTTATATTGTAAGACTCCAAAGCAACTATTCTATCAATAGTCTCTAAACACACACACCTTCATCTCAAACAGCAGAAATAACTAAAATACTCTCTCAATTAATATCACTCAATAAAAGAATTGTATTCCAATGGATACCATCCCATTGTGGAATCCTGGGAAACGAGAATGCAGATGCTTTAGCAAAGAAGGGCAGCACTGCTACTTACAGACCTGTTACTAAATCTACGTATTACTCTGTGAAAAGGTTAATTAAATCTACATACTTAGACTTCAACAAACAAAATTTGATAACACAATCTCAAGGGAAAATAATGGAACTCTCTGCATCATAATCCACAGTTAATTCCCGATTTAGCACGAAAATCGTCTGTAGCTGCATTTAGATTGGCAACAGGCCATGATTGTTTGTCCAAACACCTGCATAGAATTGGAATATATCAGTCCCCTAACTGCCCATTGTGCAACTCAAACAAAGAAATGGATTCGGAACACCTCAAAATCTGTGCTTCAGTGGCTGGCCATGATAATATCTTTGAAAAATATTGGAGTGCGAGAGGTCAAATGACTTTATTGTCAAACACCTGGCATTAGAAAACAATAACAACATTCTATTTAGAAATTTACACATTAGACGTAAATTTTATTTAGACATTTTTCTTTTGGACCTGAGTTGTTATTGGACAATTTTTTTTATTAGACTTCGTGTTTTATTAGACCTACTGTCCATTAGACCTGCTGTCCTTAGATGTAATGACCTGAAACCGCCCTGTGCCAGGCTACTGTATAGCTACCTTCCTTTACATCGCACTGGGTTGGAAGTCGGTATTAAAAGGAGGCAAAACAGACGCAGAAAGAAGAAAGCAGATTATATGAATTCATGACTACAAGATATAATTAAAAATTCAATTATAAACCCTACCTTCTCTGCCTCTCTCCAGTCCGCGCACAAACATCATTACGGAGATGCAAAAAAGTGTTAAAGGGGCTTAAAAAGCGTACTTCCCTTGAAGTTGGATTGCTATTGTTTGCGTTCTCATTATAACATGAAGTTCTATGACCATACGCGAGTCAATCATCTGATTATTTACCTAAGAAGCAGGGGTTCGATCTCTATATGGTTCTGCGAGATTTCTGAGTAAAAGGGAGGTATAGCCATCCTGTTTTCCGACTCCGCTGTTATTCCCATTCTAGCGTTGATCTTGTATTGTCACATAATTTCATATTGTATTCTGCAAAGTATCTGTTGAAGAATATGAATAAATTTAATAAGAATGATTTGCAGATTATAATTATTTAAAATAAGTGCTGTCAGTTTCCATCATGAAGCCTTTAGTGACAGCAGCAAATACAGCATAGGTGGATAGCCCGGGTTCGAATCCCGATCGGGGCAAGTTACCTGGTTGAGATTTTTTCCGGAGTTTTCCCTCAACCCAATATGAGCAAATGCTGAGTAACTTTCGGTGCTGGACCCCGGACTCATTTCTCCGGCATTATCACCTTCATTTCATTCAGACGCTAAATAACCAGAGATGTACTTCTTCTTCTTAGTAGGTTATTTTACGACGCTTTATCAACAACTTGGTTATTTAGCGTCTGAATGAGGTGAAGGTGATAATGCCGGTGAAATGAGTCCGGGGTCAGCACCGAAAGTTACCCAGCATTTGCCCATATTGGGTTGAGGGAAAACCCCGGAAAAAACCTCAACCAGGTAACTTGCTCCGAACGGGAATCGAACCCGGGCCACCTGGTTTCGCGGCCAGAAGCGCTAGCCGTTACCAGAGATGTTAATACAGCGTCGTAAAAAAACCAATAAAATTAAAAAAAGCATAAGTGGAAGTATGTAGTTGCTGGTACACGATACTCTCTATAAATTGTATCAAGATAATTAGGCCCTACATGATAGTTGTGTTTATTGCGAAGACAACTTATTATTCTGACTCTAGAATTATTTGCATAATCTTTTTTGTGGTTTTTATTTATCTTACATGTGATAATAATCTGTGGCGCTACAGCCCACGAAGGGCCAAGACCGAGCAGCGCTTGCTGGCCTCACGGCCACATGCCGAAGCAGAAGTGGACGATCATCCAACCAGAATGGAGGTATCGTGTGGTTAACAGGATGAGCCTCCCAGCCGTTATAGCTGGTTTGCGTATCCGGATTTCGCTACCTATCGTAGCTTCCCAAGTGCATCATGATGCTGGGTGGGCACCGTCCCATACACTGTCGAAATTTCATGAGAAAATTTCTTCCCCCCATGAGGACTCGAACCAGCGCGCATTCCGTAACGCGAGTCCTAGGCAGGATGCCTTAGACCACGACGCCACGGCGCGGGACATCTTACTGTGTGATAACGTGTAGATAAAGTCCCTTATTTATGTATTTTCACTTAACTTGCCACGAAAGACCAAACATTGTACTCTGAAATAATTTTCAAAATCAAATTTGATTAATTTTATATTATGTAATGAAATTATAATTATACTATTATTAGCAGTGATTCTAATGTTAATGGCGATAAAGTTACCGTCTCAGGAATGATGAAAATGTCCCTACGTACATCATGTTTTAGTGTCCTAATCTTTGCTTTTATACTCGTACTTAGATATTCCAATCATTTTAACCGATACCACTGCTTTATTTTGTCCTTCAGTTTAATATTATTATAAGTGGGTCCTTGACGTTTTCGATATCTTAATATCTTCGATACTTAGGAGTATCGAGAGCGACTGCTATCCTTGGGAAAAGGGCTGAATACTTTTTCGATATATTTTTAGACTTAAGGGACTTTCCTTCTTTCTTTATTTCTTTCTTTCCTTACCGGTACTTCATTCATTGATTCATAATTTCTGTCTTCCTTCCTTCTTTTCTTTCTTTCTTTATTCGTTCATTCATTATTTCTGTCTTCCTTCCTTTTTTTCTTTCTTTCATTTTCTTTCTTTCTTTCCTTTCTTCATTCGTTCATTCATTATTTCTTTCTTTTTTCTATCTTTCTTCCTTTCTCTGTTTTTATTTCCTTCCTCCATTCATTCTTTTTTATTTTTTCCTTTCATGCTTCTTTCCTTCCTTCCTTTCTTCCTTCCTCCTTCCTTCCTTTCTGTCTTTCCTTTCTTCATTCATTATTTCTTTCTTCCTTCCTTCTTTTCTTTTTCTTTCTCTATTCTTCGTTTCTTTCTTTCTTCATTCATTTATTAATTTATTCATTATTTCTTTCTTCCTTCTTTTCTTTCTCTCTTTTTTCTTTCTTTCTTCATTCATTCATTATTTTTTTCCTTCCTTCCTTCTTTTCTTTCTTTCTTTCCTTCCTTTCTTCATTCATTCATTATTGATTTCTTCCTTCCTTCTCGTCTTTCTTTCTTTCTTTTTCTTCCTTTCTTTCCTTTCTTTATTCATTTATTATTTCTTCCTTTCTTCCTTCTTTTCTTTCTTTCTTTTCTTTTTTCATTCATTCATTACTTCTTTCTTCCTTCCTTCTTTTCTTTCTTTCTTTCTTTCTTTCTTTCTTTCTCTTTTTCTTTCTTTCCTTTCTTCATTCATTAGTCCTTTCTTTCTTTCCTTTTTTCATTCATTCATTAGTCCTTTCTTTCTTTCTTTCTTTCCTTCCTTTCTTCATTCATTCATTATTTATTTTTCTTCCTTCCTTCCTTTCTTTCTTTCTTTTCTATCTTCATTCATTATTTCTTTCTTCCTTCCTTGTTTTCTTTCTTTCTTTCTTCATTCATCCATTATTTCTTTCTTCCTTCTTTTCTTTCTTTCTTCCTCTTTCTTTCTTCCTTTTTTCCTTTCTTCATTCGTTCATTATTTCTTTCTTCCTTCCTTCTTTTCTTTCTTTCTCTCTTTCTTTCTTCCTTCCATTCTCACTACCATCTTTCCTTTTTTCTTTTCCTTGTTTCTTCCTTCCATTCTTTCTTCCATTTTCACTACCATCCTCGGACCTGGATGCTTAATATTTTCCCGTGTGGATCCACATTAACCCGAACGACACATAGGAGAGCGACCATTTTCCGTGTCGTTGGCGGTTATTCCTATACATAGGAGGCAATAGTCCTGGACCTGGACATAGAATATTATCTTTATTCATTAAAATGTGATTTCCCACATTATGTAAATCTAATAATATGTGGAGCTAACGCCTCACGTAATTTTGCGGCCAAGACAATGAAATCAACTGATTTCTAATTATTCATTTGACGATAATGTCTGTTATGAGAGTCTTAATGATTTATTTGTGAAATATATCTTACCAGCAGTGTACTGAATTATAAATAAAATATGTAGGTAACAGAACTATTAACAATTTAAGAATTTCAAGCTAATGTAATTCAGAATAAGCTGCGCTACGTCAAACACTAACAAAATATTTAAATTTAATCTAAATAATGTCAACAATAAGAGCGCGATGTTTGTTCGCTTGTTCAAGTGCTGCTCTCAGCAAACATTTAACAAAGACAAATTTTGCTAATGCAAATATAGAGAGATTATACAAACGTACAGTATTTCAGAGCTTAAGGATTGCCGTTTAGGAACTCAAGAAAGGAACTATACCAGGAGACTCGTAATGCAGATTCAAGTAGTCATATTTCAGACAAGATTCATGGGCATTGAAAGCATTCGTACTTCACTTCTTCTTGAGGAACATGTATGTACTCCAGCCCAGAGAGATTCTAGCTGAATGTGTGTGTACTCACGCTACGAAGTTAAATAGCATCGAAATCAAACCAAGAAGGAGACATTGTGCTTCGTATTGCCTATCAAAGATAACGTCATAAATACTTCACCTATAATTTTTTCTTTCTTAAAGAATGATGCCTAATAAAATTAACTGTCAAGTTAGTCACGGATTTATAATGCATATAAACTGAATACACTAGTCATTTATACAGGGTGAGTCAAAAGGTTTTTGTGAAATGCTAGGTAGTGCAAGGCGCGGTCCTTTGGAACAGAAAATAAAAATAACTTCTCTAAAAAATTCGACATCGTTTCGGAGACAAAATATTTTGAATTGTAGTTTGAAAAAGTGACATTATGATACTATTTCTATTAGAGGGTTTGCTATTACTTACAGTAATTAGGATTGTAATAATATCAGAACAACATTACTATTATATTACAATACAAGATTGGGAAGTGATTTTTACAAAATCGAGGGAAAGTTTCAAAAAACGAGCAGAGCGAGATTTTCAATTTCCGAGATTTTGTAATACACTTCATAAACGTGTATTGTACAACATTTTTTGCACGTTGATAATTTTAAAATTGCAAATACAATATATCTTGCATTGAAAATTTAGAGCAAGGGTTTCAGGAAAGGACGTTTCTGCATTGATAATATATTTGTAATTAATTAAATAATAGAAAGGAGAACAGAATATAATCTCCAAACACATATAGCATTTGTTCATTTAGAAAAGGCTTTTGATAAACTTAGTATGACTAGACTATGGTAAATATTAGAAACGAAAGGATATTCTAAACTCTTAATAAATGTACTGAAGGCTATTTATCAAGAAACAAAGATAAACTTTGTATTAGGAAATGGACAGCTGTCTAGATATTATTATTATTATTATTATTATTTATAATGGCTTAAGACAAGGATGCAATTTGTCTCCGCTATTATTTAATATTAATATGGAAGATATTCTCCTAAGGTTAAAAGAAGAAATACCACTTGAAATTAATCTAGATAACAATAATACACTTATACGCTACTCTTTGCTGACGACATGATGTTAATTCAATATAATGAGAATAAACTACGAATAAGTATGCACAAGTTACAAAAGTTATCCCAAGATAATAATTTGGTGAATGTTACTTATGTCCCGCCCACTATAGGAGACATAGGCCAGTTTTACACTAATCCTAAACATTTAGTATAACTTGTTGCTTGTGTAGGCAGTCTTTTACATTAGATTTGCGAAAATTGGTTTATAGCGCAACATTGGCAGTGATAAAAGTGTGAAATATTCGGGTGAAACGAGCGTTGAGCGACTTCCGCCGATTTTGGAATAGACACCGACGCACTTGAACTGCCAACATAGAAAACAAAAAATCACACTCAATCGCTTTCACCTTCATCTTGACGGGATAATAAAAGCCTAAAATAACCTATCCTAAGTGCGTCGGTGTCTATTCCAAAATCGGCAGAAGTCGCTCAACGCTCGATTAACCAATATTCCTTCAGTGGGTGGTGGATACTCTACATTGACCAATAATTTTAACCTTTTTACCAGAAAAATCAAAGAGTATGGCTTTTAGAGGAAAGAACATAATAAGATAGAACAGTTTTAAACAAAATAGTGGAGGAGGTTGGAAATTTTAATTATCTGGGTTCTAATGTAACATATAAAAACAACGAATAATTAAATAATAAATTGAATAAGTTTCAACACATTTGCAGAGTAATCGCAAATACATTAAAAAGAAAAACTCGTAGGAGAAACAAAACAAAATTCTATAAAACAATGACTGACTGCTTTTATTGCATGGTTCTAAAACACGGACTGTAAGGAAGCGAGATTGGAATTCTATTCAAGCTACAGAAGTGAAATACCTTCGAAAAGCACAAGGGTGTAATGTAGTAGACAAGACCAAATTCAAATAGAAGATATACAAAAATATTTTAATATATTTTCGTTGAATGAAGAAATATTATAACAAACAGGGAAAAGTGGAAAAAGCACATCTTGGGAATGTATAATACTAGCAATGCACTACAGATATAAATATATGATAGCCTATTATTGCGATGTACCGAAGTAGATGTGATATTTCCGTGCAGGAATTCTGCGTTACTGTATGATGAATAATAGAACAGAGAAAAACTCTCTCCGGTACCGGGACTCGAACCCGAGCTTTCAGTTCTACTATACGTGCTGACGCTTTATCCACTAAGCCACACCGGATTCCAGTTCCGATGCCGGATCGAATCCCCTCAGTTTAAGTTCTACAGTACCTCTCTGTTTCCCTTTGGTGCCTACCCTCATGTACTGTGTCACAGAATATGTGACAGTGGCACAATGTCCAACGCACTATGTACAGAGGTGCACTCAGATATAAAAATACCTACATTTTGGCTATAGAGATGTAGGAAGACCTGCAAGAAGATGGCACGAAGAGGCCGGAACAGGAAAGCTCTCCTATTTCTTGAAGAGTTGATGATGATGATGATGATGATGATAATTTATTTGTGTAATATTTAGAAGAGAAAGTACAACTGAGATATGCATGTCATAAATTTATGGCACTTAAGAAAATCCTGTATTTGATCTAATTTGTTCCAGGAAAAATGATCGATTGGTTGTTTCTTGTCTCTTCTAGTTACATTCTTAACGTATAGATGTCTCTAAGAAGTAACGCTTTGGTAGAGACTGCAGATGCCTTAGAAGTACGTAGTCATTCTCGAGTGATAGCAAAGGTCTCTGGCGGATGAAGCCAGAAGAAAATAGGAAAATAAGAGCAAGCAAAATTAACGAATAAGCTAGAGCGGAGAGACCATGAAAATGAGAAATTAGTTCTGACATCTGTCGTTACCAGAGTGCTGCATTGGAGTTAAATCGCTAGCTTGAACTCGGTCCAGTGTCGCACCCTCGAGTGAGATACGATCGGTCGTGATACGCTCGTAATAAATAGAAGCACAGTACAAGGTCATCTCACCGAAATGTCTTATCTTGTATGGAAGGCGACAGATAAGATACACATATGTTTTGCTCACACGG
>NC_091128.1:154763743-154851243 GCF_040183065.1 Periplaneta americana | reverse complement strand
AGTTCTAGAAAGACTTTAAATAAATGTTACTTTAATGACAGTGTAGTTAGCTGTTAATTAGACAGACTATGAAGTAGCATTAATATTGAAACTTTTGTTAGTAAACACGCAATATTCTGCTTTATTGTCATATAGTCCATTTCTGCTTCAATAATTATCTTTAACTGCAACTTAACAGTGAATATATTATTTTGTTTTATATTCGAAAATGTAGGGGAATGTACGTAAGAAGTTTTTTTAATATAGAGCCGGATGGAAAAACTTGTAAATATGCCTCGAGCTCATGCACGAAAAAGGATCATTTCCCAAAAGAGACTGGACAGTTTGACATACATTTATTTAACACATTATTTACATTTATCCTACCCAAACTGATAATGAGGAAGTAGACCTATTTGTTTTCGTATTGTGGCAACCATGCCAGCCAGTCAGTTTTGTGAAGCAGCCGTGAGCGAGCAAGGAAGCCAGCCTTCGAGACCGGAGTTCGACGTGAGGAGGTCCGCAACTGTGGCAGCGTCCAGGCGAGTGCGGCGTATCCGGAAGTCTTGGGTTCGGCGTGCAGTGAACTTTATCTGAAAGTCTTGAGTTCGAAGTTCAGTGGACTGTCTCTGGAAGTCTTGGGTTCGATATACTGTGAACTCGAGTGACTGAGCTAGAAGAACTAGCCAAGGCAAACGAACTGTAAACTGAGAACTGACAGTTTTATTTTGTAAATAGTGCTTTGTGAACATTATTTGAGATTAGGCGTACATTGTTGTTCTCAATAATACACGTGAATTGTCATTGTCGTCTGTGGAGTGTAATGACGAATACTGTGTTGCTGTGTTAAGTGGAATATCCATTGTTGACGGGAGTGTTTAAATTCAGAAATAGAAAGCCATTATTGTTGTGAATAAAAGTAACATTACTGTTGAATTAAAAGTCACAGTATGTTTTATTTTACGAGGGGGATCCAGGAAATAACGACCGTTCGCGCATACCCGCCGCGCAGCTGACTCCCCTTCCTTGTTTGAAGGTCAACTGGCTTCCTTAACATGTATTCTCATAATGTTGTGAGTACTGGTTGCAACAAGTCGCCATTGTGCATTTTGTGTTACTTCAAAATGAACGACGTGATTGATAATCCCGCCGACTGTGAGGTGAGGAGTGTGATTCGATTTTTGAATGCCCGACATTTGAAACCTGCAGAAATTTACCGGCAATTGAAAGAAGTGTATGGTGATACTGTAATGAATGAAAGAAATGTGAGAAAATGGTGCGAAATGTTCAAAAATGGGCGAACAAATGTCCACGATGAAACTCGACCCGGACGCCCATCACTCATCACAGAAGACCTGAAGACTAAAGTGAACGACAGAATCTTGCAAGACAGGCGCACATCACTCGACGAATTGCATATTGCCTTTCCTGGCATTTCTCGTTCTTTGCTTGGTGAAATTGTGTCGCAACATCTTGGCTACCACAAAATCTGTGCCCGCCGGTACACTGCTGCTTCAACTCGAGAATTGCTGAATCAATTCGGTTGGGAAATCTTTGATCATCCGCCCTATAGTCCAGACCTTGCTCTTAGCGATTTTCACCTTTTCACTAAGCTGAAAGACTTTCTGGGTGGTACGCGTTTTGGAAGTGATGAAGAGTTGAAGAAGACAGTGAACACCTGGCTTAATGAACTGGCGGCAGAGGAGTATAACACGGGAATTCTAAAGCTAGTGAACAGATACGACAAATGTTTAAATGTAGGTGGTGATTATGTAGAGAAGTAAAGGAAGCTTCAGTAGTTATGTAACAGACTTTGTTTTTTCAAATAAATATATATATTTTTTAATTATTACAACAAAACGGTCGTTATTTCCTGGATCCCCCTCTTATTTTGCAGTCCGACTGAAAGAACCCCCAGGATTGAAGTAAAGCCAAGTCACTAAATGATTTTAGAAAAGAACAAGAAAAATATGAAAGAACTAACTGAAATCAGCAGATTTCATTTTAAATCTGGGAAATTTAATTAATAATTTCGCTTGTATAAAACTACAGTAACTTTATTCACACCAACTTTGTGTGTGCAGGGTGTTAGCTCCTCGCGTCTCGCCGAAGGGTCCTATGACCGCGTCAGCTGTTGGCGACCGCTCATTCAACGTGCTCTGGGCCATCTCGTCCGCAATCTAAGGTCGCGCCATGCTGTAGTGACAGCATCCGACAACGGATGCAACAATTATTGTCGTGTTAACTATAGCTGAAATGTTAACGTGTTATGATATGCATAGGCGTGAATAGGACAATAGACCCTCACACAAAGTCGTGGAAATGTGTAAGCGTTTTGATACTAGCAATGATTAATTTAAATTTCACAAATCATGTTCCATTCCATGGAAAAATTTACAGTGTGTTTCGAAACTTATGTTACAAAAGGTTTCGTTAGACATTCATCCATAGTGTTCTGCCCAAGGACAGGTCTTTTACTACAACCCCAGCTTTCTCCAATCTTTCCTACTTTCTGCCTTCATATCGATCGTCTGGTTCAAAAGTGCGATAACTCAAAAGAATAAGTTTTGAGATATCTTCAGTTGAAAGTTTCAAATAAATCACCTAGAAAGGAACAGATTTCTGGTTCATAACCACGACAATTAGAAATGAGTCAGTATTCAGGACAAGTTTATCACAATCTTCCAGTTCATTATTAATACATTTCGAAATGTACTAATAATGAATTAGTGAAGTCCATAGTTATAATTACTTCTACAGCAGTTTATTTCGTTTTTTTTCTTTTTGGTTGTAAATATAACTTATCTCAATATTGAATCGGAAAGAGCTCCGAAAGGGTCTTTCAGTAGTATAAATAACTGAAAAATGGCAATTTTTGAGTTGTCGCACTTTTGAACTGGACGATCGATATATAGGGTGAGTCAGGAGGAAAGACACAAGGTGTGAAAGGTGATAATATTGGTGATTCTGAACAAAAAAGTTTCTATGAACATATGCCCGGTTCTTAACAATATCTGACATACAGCTCTTTGAAAATCACGGGCATCAGCCTCATGTCAATCAGCACTCATATGCGGACAAAACCAAAACGACATTAGGTTGTAGTAGGATCAATGAAACGTATCCTGGGCGTTGGATCGGTCGCGATGGAGTCATTTCTTGGCCACAGAGGTCACCGGACTTTACTACATTGGATTACTGTGCGTAGAGTTGGCTTAAGAGCGCAGTCTACAAGCGCAAAGTGGAAACTTCTCGCTCCATTTTACATGCATGTGCTCAAGTAAAGAAATGTCCGAATCAACTCACAAGCAAACATTCTGATGGGGGCAGATAAAAAAGTTAAAGTTTTTCCTTCTACCATGTTAATAATGTCAAAACAAGTGCTTTTACATATTTTGGCCACTCGACCGCAATTACGAGGGCCGTAAAAAATAAGTTTGCCAGGTGCCGTTAACAGAAGGAAAACACAGTTTCATTGGAAAAATTTATTGGAACAGACACAGAAATTTTTAAGCTATTTGTCAACATATTACCCACCGGACTTGAGACATTTGTCATATCATGGGATCGACAGAGAGATGCATACAGCTGTCAACCGCAGGTTCCGATCCCAGGCGGCTGACTTCTACGGTACAAGGAAACAAAAATTTATGCCATGATATGACAAATGTCTGAGTCCCAGTGGTAGATATGTTGACAAATAGCGCTACAATTGCTGTATCTCTTTCAATAAATCTTTCTATGCAATCGTGCTTTTTCTGAAAGCGATCCCAGGGAAAATCACTTTCTGGACGGCCACTTCAGTACTGAACACAATGAATGATTTTTGTCTTATTTATAATCATTTTTCGATTTTAAATTCCACTTCAAAATATCACTTACTTACTTACTGGCTTTTAAGGAACCCGGAGGTTCATTACCGCCCTCACATAAGCCCGCCATTGGTCCCTATCCTGAGCAAGATTAATCCAGTCTTTATCATCATATCTCACCTCCCTCAAATCCATTTTAATATTATCTTCCCATCTACGTCTCGGCCTCCCTAAAGGTCTTTTTCCCTCCGGCCTCCCATCTAATACTCTATATGCATTTCTGGATTCGCCCATACGTGCTACATGCCCTGCCCATCTCAGACGTCTGGATTTAATGTTCCTAATTATGTCAGGTGAAGAATACAAAGCGTGCAGTTCTGCGTTGTGTAACTTTCTCCATTCTCCTGTAACTTCATCCCTCTTAGCCCCAAATATTTTCCTAAGCACCTTATTCTCAAACACCTTTAACCTATGTTCCTCTCTCAAAGCGAGAGTCCAAGTTTCACAGCCATACAGAACAACCGGTAATATAACTGTTTTATGAATTCTAACTTTCACATTTTTTGACAGCAGACTGGATGATAAAAGTTTCTCAACCGAATAATAAGAGAACTTAAATATATTTCATATTGTGTTGACATTAACTCTGATTTATGATTTTAATATCTACATAATTGTTTGCAGAGCTTTGTACATACTCTTTCAATGGCCTACGGTATATATAAATAACATTACGTCTTTCTTTTCAAAATCAACAAGTCCGGCACTTAAACCAGAAACGGAGAGGCACAGTAAAAATACGAAATGAGTAGAATATGCCGTTCTACAACTTCATAACTATACGGGAATTTTTTTCAAGCTGACAAGACACTGTTGGAGTAGCACTTTCGAAGTCGAATTCCCTGTCTTTCACTCTCCGTTTCTGTCTATCTCTCATAATGAGCCCGTTATTAAATTCTGAAGCTATAAAATACTCATCCGAAGTCCCCATTAAGTAGCGCACTTCAGCTGTAACTAATTGAATGACTAGAGAGCAGAACTCAACACGTCCGCAGAAATATGAAGGGCGTGACGAGGGTTACTGGGAGGAATGGATTTTTCCCGTCCAATCACTGGAGTTCTGAAAGATCCTATCATATTTTAAGGCTAGATGACATAAAATTAAATGTCGTAGATAAATGGAACAATTACCATAAATACTTCGAAAACTATTTTAAATGTCAGTGGATTTCTTTTTTTTCAGTCACGCGAAAGAACTTAGGCTAATTATTTCCATTTGATAATCGACAATTCACCTCTGATTGAGGTTCTGGCTGATATGTGCAACTATTATCAGTAAAATAATAAAATAAAATAAGTATATATAAATTTCAATCATAAGACACATCTATTTGCATATGTTTATTTGCTATATGAATATGGAATATATTAACGTTTTCGCCTTATTGGGCATCATCAGATATAATAAAATATGTAATCTGAACCTTGACCAAATTGAGCAAATAACAAATGAGCAATGTATTATACATGGTGTTGGATCTTCATGAGCTTTATGTATAAAACTATAAATAAATTGGAGGATAATTAATTTCAATGTGATGCAAACTTTTAAAATTGAAATTGAAATTCATTGTGTATACATATAACTCATGTTACAGTATAAATACAAATTAATCAATTAGAATTATACGAATTATCAGTAATGTTAACATAAATTATGAATAAAAATGAATAAAATGAATATATTAGCTTAAAAAAGAATTAAATAAAATTCACATTGTTGGAGGAATGAAATGTCTTAAGGTACTATATACAATATTGATGTTGTGTTGTGACTGATGGATATTATGTTGTCGATTG
The DNA here is from genome assembly GCF_040183065.1 of Periplaneta americana. Taxonomy (NCBI): domain Eukaryota; kingdom Metazoa; phylum Arthropoda; class Insecta; order Blattodea; family Blattidae; genus Periplaneta; species Periplaneta americana. The sequence continues at coordinate 154,845,592 of NC_091128.1, read as the reverse complement.
GTTGTAATTATACATGTAGAATTTCAATTGTGTATTATACGTTCGCTTGTGAACTGAATGTTATCTGACATTGATGCAAATAGTGGTTGTTATTGATCATTTAGATCTAAAATATTCTATCTGCTATTAAGATCTAAATGATCAATAACAACCACTATTTGCATCAATGTCAGATAGCATTCAGTTGACAAGCGAACATATACTAACGATTGAAATTCTACATGTATAATTACAACCAATCGACAACATAAGATCCATCAGTCACAACACAACATCAATATTGTATATAGTACTTAAGACATTTCATTCCTCCAACAATGTGAATTTTAATTAATTCTTTTTTAAGCTAATATGTTCATTTTATTCATTTTTATTCATAATTTATTTTAACATTACTGATAATTCGTACAATTCTAATTGATTAATTTGTATTCATACTGTAACATGAGTTATATGTATACACAATCAATTTCAATTTCAATTTTAAAAGTTTGCATCACATTGAAATTAATTATCCTCCAATTTATTTATAGTTTTATACATAAAGCTAATGAAGATCCAACACCATGTATAATACATTGCTCATTTGTTATTTGCTCAATTTGATCAAGGTTCAGATTACATATTTTATTATATCTGATGATGCCCAATAAGGCGAAAACGTTAATATATTCCATATTCATATAGCAAATAAACATTTGCAAATAGATGTGTCTTATGATTGAAATTTATATATACTTATTTTATTGTATTACTAGGCATATCTGAAAATATAAAATGAATTGTAAAAAAAAATCTATTATCAGGCAGTATATCTCACTTGACGATATGTGTCAGAGGAAGAACAAATTTTTTGCCTGCATCTGAAGTCTGATTAGTGTAACAGCGATGCATGCAATGGAGGAGGAAAGGAACTGGCCACCCTATCCCATTAACTACTGGTCTAGTTTCCTCATGGGTGATGTCATATTGGGGTCACTTATGGGGTCCAGAACTGTGTTCCGACAGTTGACTAAACAAAAACAATCCTCGATAGTCATGTGGTTTCTATGCTTATAGTTAGGGACCGTACTTTGTCCCACTAGGCTACAAGATTAATACTTCTTAATTGCATTTCTTAAATGCTGTAAATTATTATGTTCCATGGGTATCATACTTCGTTATTTAACGATGCTGTATCAACTACTACATTAATTAGCGTCGATGGAATCGGTGATAGCGAGATGGTATTTGGCGAGATGAGGCCGAGGTTTCGCCATAGATAACCTGATATTTGCCTTTGGGCTTACGGTTGGGGAAAACCTCGGAAAAACCCAAACAGGTAATCATCCCAAGCGGGAATCGAATCTACCCCGGGCGCAACTCCTGGCAGGCAGGAAAGCGCCTGGTACACGTTGGCGCCTAGCTTTAAAGCTAGCAGGCTCCGCTATCAGTGATGAAAGACAAGGAAGCTTGGTGTGCACAAATTGGAGCTTTAATCTGTCAGCTGACTCACAGCTGATTAGGTCATCTCCTTGGAATCTCTGTGTAGACTTGATATCGCAAGGGATTCAAGTAGTGAGGACGAATTCAATTTATTAGACAGTGCAGAATCAAAGTGATTATTATTACAAGAATTCTTTTTTTCGAGAGTGTTCCCTTCACCCCATAAATAATGAAAGGGTTGCGTTTGGTGAATATTATCTTTTTAAATATCTGCGGAACTTCCCAGAAAAATTCATTAACTACCCGAGAGTGGAAATCGAAACTTTCGATTATCTTCTCTATTTAACCAAAGATTTCATACAGAAGGCTTGGAAAAATTGCCAGGGAATCCTATTTTGTAGGAAGAACGGCTTATACTCACACTGAGGTAAACTGTACAATTCTTACAAAATAGTGCCTAGTGAACATTCTCAATAATTTGATTGTTATTAGTTATTATTTATTTTTTTATTTTTTTATTTTTCGTGGTATTAAGGCGCATACAGAAGAAAGCGATTAAACTCTTGAAATGAGATCGAAGACTCCAAATCAGGCCTATTGGTGAACGACGATGTCTATTCATCCGAATTCATTAGTAGTTTGTAATTAAAAAATTATTTAAATTCTACTTCCAGTTTTGAATCTATACGAAAAGTTAATGTCGTGGCAGGTCTTTCGAACACACGAGCAATAAGTTTTTCTACATCCAATGTGTGCAGTGTTTAAAACTTTACAACCACTGACACAGGATTCCCGCCACGAGTGAAGCAAGCGGTATGCTCAAGGCGGAGCTTGACTGGCCGCTGGCTGATAGTCGGAGTAGCCAAGAATGATATTTCCCGCTCCGTTCAGTGGCGTATACTGGTTAAAGGGTTTGGGCTACCGCTGACCCTATTATTACACAAAATATATCTAACAATTACTTTAATTTTAATTACTATGGTAAAACTAATAATACAAAATTATTACATTATGTTATATTATAAACTTTTTCTTTTGTAATTTCCTTGGGCTACCGCCGGTAGGCCCGGTAGCCCGCAAAATACGCCCCTGGCTCCGTTTAACATTATCACGTGGTAGCATCTATGATATTCAAATAATCGCGCTGGAATTTCTTTGTATTGATAGGTCAATGTCCAAGGGAAGCATAGAAAACAATTCGAAGTCAAAATATTGTTTTTAAAAGTGAGAAAAAAAAATACTATCTTTGAAGAAAAAAATTTACGGTAAGCGGTAAGCTTTTTTGTTTTTCACGTCAGATGGTGGGGTCAAAGCGAGAAAAATGTTGAGTAAGAATGGAAATTCGTTTTAAAAGTTACCGCTGCTCAAAATCTTTACTGGTTACCGAGTTACGACTAATTAACGTCAAGACTAAACCACACGCGCGTAGTTTAAAATAGAATACAAATTTGTGTAAACTGAAAAGCACGAATTACACAAATAATTGATAAAAGTCGTCCCTACTAATTACGAAAGCCATCATTGACATCTGGTCCACAGACCACCTCTCCAATGCCTCTCTACTCCACGCCGAGACTTGCGCTGCAAGCTTGAAAGAATGACTGAAACCATTTTTGGAGCTTACAGCGTGCTGGAAAGCTAGCAGTTAAAGCGACCATCCATGAGTCAACGTGTGCGGTGTCATATGATTCTAGCGCTTCATTTCCCCCGCTACCGCTTCCAGCTACTCTACCAGCTAGTCTATCATCGTCAACGTGTTCGTACTAGAGATGGGAAAAGTTGTTATTTTCTCGTAACAGTTCCAACTGTTCCAGTTCCACGAAAATACTAGGTTCCAAATAACAGTTCCAAAATCACAGTATCACCCACATCTCTTACATTTAATTTCGATTCAGTGCATTATAGTGATAAATCGCTATAATGAGATTACGCGCAAGAAAAGAGTTCGAACAATGCGTGATATAATTTTAACCAATTAAAATGCATGCTTTGTCCTACTGGACCAATCCGTTTAGTCCCAATGATTAGATTAGATTAGATTTATTTATTTAACCTGGTAGAGATAAGGCCGTCAGGCCTTCTCTGCCCCTCTACCAGGGGATTACAACTATAACATGAAGAATAAGATTACAATTAATATTAAATTTACAATTACAATTACAATAAAAATTAAAGTACGACAAGAATACCTGATTAATGAAAGCTAGACATTTTATCATAGTAGTTAAGAACAAAGAATATTTTTGTATTTACTAAATTACAAATTAAACCTACAATAACAAAATTCTATAGTGATGAAATTACCGGATATTGAGATATTTTGTGGTAGATTAAAGGAACTATTTACAAGAAACCATGTCTGAACGAGTCTCAATTACTGACCAAGTGCCTAGTAAGTTTGCGTTTGAATTCAATTTTATTTCGACAGTCCCTGATGCTAGCAGGTAACGAATTCCAGAGTCTTGGCAGGGCTATTGTGAAAGAGGATGAGTATGAGGAGGTGCGATGGGATGGTATTGTTAGTATTGTTTCATGGCGAGAGCGTGTGTTCAGATTGTGGTGGGAAGAAAGGTAAGTGAAGCGAGACGACAGGTACGAAGGAATAGAAGAGTCCAAGATTTCGAAGAGAAAGAGAAGTGAATGTAAATTTCTTTTCTTATCTAGTTTAAGCCAACCTATTGCTTCCAGGGATGGGGTAATATGATCATATTTACGAACATTGCTTACAAAACGTACACACAAATTATGAGCACGTTGAAGTTTCATTTTGTTGTCGCTGGAAAGGTCAGTCAGTAAAATGTCAGCATAGTCAAAATAGGGAAATACAAGGGTCTGCACAAGGGACTTTTTTAAGCAAGAGGGAAGATGAACATTTATCCTTTTTAGCACATGAATAATAGAATATACTTTTCTGCAGGTTTCTGTGATTTGCATGTCCCAGTTGAGATTATTATCCATGTGAATGCCAAGATTTTTTACCGAAGAACTGAAAGGGATATGCACTGTACTTACTTTAACGGGGGAAATGTCGAGGTGCTTTACAGCGTCGGTTTGCCGTTTGTGTCCTAATATGATTGCTTGTGTCTTTCCAGGATTGATATTAAGATGGAATTTCTTTGTCCATGTCACAATCGAGTCAATGTCTTTGTTCAATTTATCTATAGCGTCATTTATTCGATCTAAGCGGGAAGAGATGTAGCATTGAAGGTCGTCAGCATACAAGTGATAGTTACAATGCCTTACATGAGATGTAATATCACTGACATATATTGTGAACAACAATGGTCCGAGTACCGAACCCTGTGGTATACCTGATGTTATGTTAAGCCAGGAAGAGCTTCGATTCCCGATACAACACATTGTTGTCTTTCCCGTAAGTAGGATTCGAACCAACTCACAGCAGTCTCTGACAAATGCAGATTTCTCAATTTATGGGTGAGCAGGTCGAAATTTACAGAGTTGAAAGCTTTGCTAAGGTCAAGAAGTGTTAGTATTGTTACTTTATTAGAGTCGATTGCTTCACGAATGATCTGAGGCGTAAGAATACAAATCATTGTAGACAGTGATTTACCCCACGCCCGACAAGACTCTATGACGCTGGCTAAGCATCTTAAGACCGTGTATTCCGCTGACACTGTTCCTGTTTCAAATTTAAGGTACCACCATATATTACTGTATAAAGCCCACGCCGAAGTTCGCTCCACAGCACCGGATCGAATCCCTCTCTTCCAGTGTTTTTACAAAATTTATTTATGTTAAAACCCTTTAGTCAAAGTAGTTTATGCAAACATTTGGGTAAAAAAGGCAAAAGTATAAGTCAAGAGAGCCATGAGAAAGTCCAGAAGTCATACTGACAGTATTGACACCACGAAACCAGCTGCGTTATATTTATGCACGACGCCCGTTCAGGATTAAAAGTTAGTATTGATTTTGTCCCTGAAAATTGTTAAAAGTAGCCAGATCTAGTGACAAAGTCGCTAAATTGACAACACTGCAGAAACGGTTGTCATAATGTAGTTCCATACACGGCCGACTTGATGCACCTTTGAAAGCGAAGGTAGCATCATGTCGGCCGTGTTCCGTAACATCGAGCATATTGTAACATGTAACAGCAAGTATTTTGTATAACAGGTACAGTACTACTAGTATGTAATGTAACAGTTATGGTTTGGAACAGGCCGTTACGTTATATTATAGTCATGACTCATTATGTAGTTCCATAACATCGAGTATTTTTTGTAACAGCAAGTATTTTGTGCGAGATCGTGCGTATTTCCTTCTTTTCCGCACAGAACCAATACGCGGTAAGTGTGAAATACCACATTCAGTATTCCCAACGTAACACACATTACAATTTCCCTCTTCTTACCGCTTAAGCGCGACATTCATTTTACTGCTTTAGGCTTTTAACATATTATTTTTAGAGACGTTTAACATAGTAATAATTATAAATTGGAAACTTACCACTGCAATTTCACCTAAATTTCAATGTTAATTATTGTTTTTAAATTTTCAAAAATTAAGTAAAGTCTACTACTCCACGAAACTTATTGCATTCCTGATACAAGTAACAATAAGGAAGCCGTGAAAAAATCAACAAGATTCCAGATGCCGATGTTATTACTGCAATATGTTATATAAATAATATTGTTAAAATATTAAAATGACAAATAAATCATTACATAACCTTACCGTTTGTTTTAAGTTCGCATTTATAAACTGGGGGAAAAAAAAGACAGACGTATATCACGGCCTGCTGGAGTAAAACACAGAAAACATTTTATAGCAACAATGTTGAAGAAAGATATTTTGGCTTTCCGAAGTTGCCGTCATTAAACAGAAACCAAGATGGAGATTTCATTGCAACTAATTAGAAATTCGTCTTTCAGGTATGTAATAAACGATCTTCGCACAAAATAATGTACGATACACGAGCGGTATGTTTGTTTTCATGTTCTCGGAAATTAAAAAAGCTCAACTACGTTTCGCTTTTTCAATCTTTTCCTCGAACATGAAAACGTCAACATACCGCTCTTGTAACGTATATTACTATTGTATAACAGGAGTATTTAATGTAACAGTGGAAGAGCCACGTACTACTAGTACGTAATGTAACAGTGCTATTTACGAACATGTAGGCTACGTACTACTAGTATGAAATATAATACAAGAGGCCTAGGCCTATATATTACATTATTAGTCCTCTTGATATAACAGTGGTGTTTAGGACGCTAAATGATCACATACTTCCCTGTATGCCATGTGATTCAGTACGATGCCGTAATGAGTCCAGATGTGAATTCCTGGAAATGAAATCTTTTCTAATGCTAAATTGAATTCGTAGATCAGGTTTGTTCGAAGCAGGAAATGTAATGTAATTTTAAATTATTTGTAAATTGGTCACGAAATCGAAATGGATCCCAGTGGTAAATAAACCCTAACCTATTCTTCCTCTTCTGCTTAGCTGAAGGTCACAATAGTATTCAATTTCTCCAAAAATGCGTAAATAAAAGCTATAATTGGCCGTGCTAAAATTCATATTAATAATATACCGCCATGAAAAATAATAATCTCATTGTAATGAAATATGAAAATTTACCGTTGTACTTTTTTTTTTTAAACTGGTAATGAAACTAAAACTGTAAAATATTTAGAAATAAAACATAACATATATATTTTCATCTCCCTTGATAAAATTCACAATGTAGTTACTATAATACAGGCATTATGTTATTTAATAGAATCCTATACTTAATTAACATCACTTCCAAGATAATGTGTACATTTTTAAAGACTATCTTCGTATCTTTACTATTTATCTTTTACTTTAGTTTCCAACATTTATTTCAGTACGATGAAAGGATTCCCAATTCAGCTTTCAAACAGTGGCGCCAACTTATATGGGCTAGTGCAATCCGAGCCCACCCAATAATTTATCATGTTATGAGATTTATTTAACTAAAGGCTCGTGACATGTTTGAGCCCACCCACTGTTTTTCAAAAGCTGGCGTCACTGCTTTCAATAGTACCAAACATGTTCCGTTCTGTGGAACAGGCGTTGTCCTAATGTAGTTCCAAAGTGAAACGAGTATTTGTAACCGCAAGTATTTCGTACTAGCTCAGAGCAACACTATTATTTTGGAACATAGTGTTCCAAGGTGCTGTTACTTTTTTGGAACAGTTCCAAGAAAGGAACGATTCCAAAATAGCTGTTACGTTATTTTTTCCCCACCTCTAGTTCGTACCCTTAGTCGACTGAGCTCCCGCATAAATTGAAGAGACTGTATCAATTGCGAGCTCAAAACAATGCGTGGGTGGATTTAGTGATAGCCAGATGATATTTTGGCGAGATGTGATCAAGGATGCACCAAGAAATTATCTGATAGTCTAATTGCAACTGGGAAAAAACACGGAAAAATCAGAACAAGCCGGATTCGAATCCACACCCCCAGCGCTGTCTCAGTTCATAAGTCGAGCTCGCTACCTTGAGCTACGTCGTGGCTAAACCAGTAGTGCTTTGTTCGATAAGAAAATGGTGAAGACATGTCACGATAAACACATCCACATTATAATGGAGTTACTCGTACATTAAAAATTGCATCGGCGACTCCTAGATTTTGAAGTAAATGTACGTAAGCAAAATTCACAAACGATTAGGGAAAACACGGGAATTTTACTGGAAGCAAGTAAAGAGATAGGTTTGGAAGTAAATCCCGAAAAGACAAAGTATATGATTATGTTTCGTGACCAGAATATTGTACGAAATGGAAATATAAAAATTGGAAATTTATCTTTTGAAGAGGTGGAGAAGTTCAAATATCTGGGAGCAACAGTAACAAATATAAATGATACTCGGGAGGAAATTAAACACAGAATAAATATGGGAAATGCCTGTTATTATTCGGTTGAGAAACTTTTATCATCCAGTCTGTTGTCGAAAAATCTGAAAGTTAGAATTTATAAAACAGTTATATTACCGGTTGTTCTGTATGGTTGTGAAACTTGGACTCTCACTTTGAGAGAGGAACAGAGACTAGGGGTGTTTGAGAATAAGATTCTTAGGAAAATATTTGGGGCTAAAAGGGATGAAGTTACAGGAGAATGGAGAAAGTTACAAAACACAGAACTGCACGCATTGTATTCTTCACCTGGCATAATTAGGAACATTAAATCCAGACGTTTGAGATGGGCAGGGCATGTAGCACGTATAGGCGAATCCAGAAATGCATATAGAGTGTTAGTTTAGTATTTCTTTTAGTATTTATTTATTTAACCTGGTAGAGATAAGGTCGTCAGGCCTTCTCTGCCCCACTACCAGGAGATTCCAACTACAATATGAACAATAAAATTACAATTAGTATTAAATTTATAATTACAATTACAAATAACATTACAATTAGCATTAAATTTACAATTACAATTACAATAAAATTAAAGTACGAAAAGATTACCTGAATAATTAAACCTAGATAATTTATCATAGAGAAACAAAGAATATTTTATATTTACTGAATTACAAATTAAATCTAGAATAACAAAATTGTATAGTGATGAAATTACTGTATATGGAAATATTTTGTGATAGATTAAAGAAACTATTTACAAGAAATCAATTACTGACCAAGTGCCTAGTAAGTTTTCGTTTGAATTCAATTTTATTTCGACAGTCCCTGATGCTAGCAGTTAGTTGGGAGGCCGGAGGGAAAAAGACCTTTAGGCTGGCCGAGACGTAGATGGGAAGATAATATTAAAAAGGATTTGAGGGAGGTGGGATATGATGATAGAGAATGGATTAATTTTGCTCAGGATAGGGACCAATAGCGGACTTATGTGAGGGCGGCAATGAACCTCCGGGTTCCTTAAAAGCCAGTAAGTAAGGAAGTAAGCAAAAACGATAAAATTTTATTGCCAAAGACTGCGAATATGAAATGCTTGGCAGAAAATCAAGAGTAAGTCACTGGTATGAATGTAACAAATAATTTAGAAACGATGACAGAGATTTATTCGTGGATTTCTTCCTTTGCTTTAACTTTATATTTACGGAGATAGTTTGGGTTTCTAATGATATATTTTGAAGCTCTCGATATAAAAGTCACTTCATAATATTACAGACACATTTTAATGTTTTTATTGGTGTCTTTAATGAATCACTCCGCGTTTCATTATGCCTACGTGTTTCGTCTTAAGAAACATAGACACACGTGCGTAAAAATATCAGGACGTTCTTTGCCCCATACATAAATTAAAAGCTTGCTCTAGTTTCAGCTTGAAGTTGATTACATCTACTGATTTACTTCTTCCTCGAAGGTTCTGGCTGAAACTACCGCGTTACTTGCTTGGCCGTCTCACATACAAGAATTTCTTCTGGGTAATGTTATAACAGATAATGGTTTATCATCTCAAGCCAAGAATTCGAGTATTTATTTTGTGATTTCGCATTCGTTCTAATTTCGTATTTAGAGTACGTAGTCAGGAGCCGAATTTAACACAAAATTATTGTACTGAGGTTCACCATGAGAAGAAGATGTTCTGTGAGCCTACAGTTCACTATTGAAAACTGAAGTATGCCTTAATCCACAGTGAAGTATACCGCTTGCTGTAAGGTGCTCGAGGAACTATCCCGGCCTTTCTTTTTTTTTTTTTTTTTTTTTTTTTTTTTTTAAGAACTTCGATAGCAATTTACTATGCCTACATCTTTGAAGATAACATTGTGATAACTATGACAAAAAAGTATTGTAAAATCCTAATTAATCTCATGGTGTCTCATTAATGTAATTGCAATTTTCATACCCTTTCCTTTGTTTCTTTTTTTATTCATTACTTAGCTTACATATGTACAGACTGTCTAACTTAAGTTCATTGTTTTAGGCATCACGCACAACACAACTAGAGGTATAGTCCCGTCGCTCTAATTTCCGGCAGCCAATCGCGTTGCAGGTCGGCTACATTTAAACGTGTGCGTCTCGTGATTCGCTAATTCATTTCTTAAGGCTCGATAAATACTTAATATAATCGCCCGCCATTTTAGCTCTTTCGTTGGCGTTCGCAGAAAGCACACGAAGACGTTATTTGCCGCTCAATTATTTGCTGAATTACATTGCGTTTGATTTATTATCATAGGAGCTACGACATGATAATGTTTAACGGTGTGGCAAATAGATTCCTCGTATGGTAGCTCGGCAACGTAAGAATAAAAATGGCGAACGATACTACCTACCTAGACTTTATAGAGCCTTCACTTTCTAAGACGTAAGCAAAGAGGCGGAGTCACGCCGGAAATAACAGCGTCGGGACTATAGATACCAGAGTGCTGCAGAACAGTGCTTACAACTGGTTTATATTCGACCGGTTGCAGATCAACAGGCGAGGTAGGACGTTCGTTCGAATATCCGGCCTTGAAGCGGTTGCGCCTGGCTAGACAGAACCACAGACATAGAGGACAGAATACCAAGCATATTTCACCATACAGGAACTCTGATGATATTTTGTAACTACACAAATGTAGTAATTGAAGGAAATTTAGTTTTCCTAATTTAAAAAAGAGTTAGCTTTAAATTCTTAGGAAAATATTTGTGGCTAAGAGGGATGAAGTTACAGGAGAATGGAGAAAGTTACACAACGCAGAACTGCACGCATTGTATTCTTCACCTGACATAATTAGGAACATTAAATCCAGACGTTTGAGATGGGCAGGGCATGTAGCACGTATGGGTGAATCCAGAAATATATATATATAGAGTACTGTATTAGATGGGAGGCCGGAGAGAAAAAAAACCTTTGGGGAGGCCGAGACGTAGATGGGAGGATAATATTAAAATGGAGTTGAGGGAGGTGGGATATGACGATAGAGACTGGATTAATCTTGCACAGGATAGGGACCGATGGCGGGCTTATGTGAGGGCGGCAATGAACCTTCGGGTACCTTAAAACCCATTTGTAAGTAAGTTTACATTATAACTTCGCTCTAGAGTATGCCATTAGGAGAGTCCAAGATAACAGAGAGGGTTTGGAATTGAACGGGTTACATCAGCTGCTTGTCTATGCGGATGACGTGAATATGTTAGGAGAAAATCCACAAACGATTAGGGAAAACACAAGAATTTTACTGGAAGCAATTAAAGAGATGAGTTTGGAAGTAAATCCCGAAAAGACAAAGTATATGATTATGTCTCGTGACCAGAATATTGTACGAAATGGAAATATAAAAATTGGAAATTTATCTTTTGAAGAGGTGGAGAAGTTCAAATATCTTGGAGCAACAGTAACAAATATAAATGATACTCGAGAGGAAATTAAACACAGAATAAATATGGGAAATGCCTGTTATTATTCGGTTGAGAAGCTTTTATCATCCAGTCTGCCGTCAAAAAATCTGAAAGTTAGAATTCATAAAACAGTTATATTACCGGTTGTTCTTTATGGTTGTGAAACTTGGACTCTCACTTTGAGAGAGAAACATAGGTTTAGGATGTTTGAGAATAATAATATGTTTAGGAAAATATTTGGGGCTAAGAGGGACGACGTTACAGGAGAATGGAGAAAGTTGCACAACACAGAACTGCACGCATTGTATTCTTCACCTGACATAATTAGGAACATTAAATCCAGACGTCTGAGATGGGCAGCGCATGTAGCACGTATGGGCGAATCCAGAAATGCATATAGAGTGTTAGTTGGGAGGCCGGAGGGAAAAAGACCTTTAGGGAGGCCGAGACGTAGAAGGGAAGATAATATTAAAACGGATTTGAGGGAGGTGGGATATGACGATAGAGAATGGATTAATCTAGCTCAGGATAGGGCCCGATGGCGGCCTTATGTGAGGGCGGAAATGAACCTCCGGGTTCCTTCAAAGCCAGTAAGTAAGTAAGTAAGTAAATAAGTAAGTAAGTAAGTAAGTAAGTAAGTAAGTAAGGCCTACACACATGTGTTAAGTACGTAACAGAATATCGGAAATAGAATAGACGAGACGAAGTCGATTTTCCCTTGATTTTGTTACAAAGCACTTACAACGCTTGTATCGCAATATACAATTTTGGCGCATTCTTTGAACTTGTGCTTACATTTCCAACAAATTCACATTTTATTGCGCCCCGCAGGTTGTACCTGGGTAACACAGATTGTGCGATCTGGTTCGTAAGATTGTATTAGATGTATTTATGCGGAAGCACGTTTCATCCAGCTTTTGTGAATAACAGATAGTGACCGCCATTTAACACGTGCATTGCACACAAATGCGAAATCATACTCGCATGAGCATTTTATTTCGCATTTAAATTTATATATTTTAAGGGTCTAAAACCCACAGCATCGACCCAATGCGGATCACTAATAGCGTGGTCTGCCATTTTACCGTAAACGATAAGTAGAACGGGTAATAAAAGGCATTTCACAGGATGAAGCAGATTTTCAGACGCCTCAGTTCGGTTCTATTAAAACGCTATCAGAATACATTTAGAATTTTATGTTCATACCTGTAACAGAAGAAAGTCAGCGTTATCGGTTTTGTGTCAATGTAATTCATTACAGTTAAGTATTGGAAATATCGAAAGTGTTGTATTATTTCTTTTAATACTGCTAATTGAAATTTATTTGAACTATGGGCCACATAAAGGAAATCGATATTAATTACAAAGGTGGATTTTTTTTTAGACATAGCTATGCAGATTCGCGCTGACTCTTCACTTTACTTCCCTCGTAACTCGTAGCAACTGTAATGCAAATTTACACCACTGGTACTCTATCGTTCAACGGCGGGCACTTTTGTTACCATCAACTAATCTGAGACATCTCAGTACAGAAGCAACGAGTCGAAACTTGATAGTAATTCAACCATCATGGTGGTGTGCAGTTATTCAAGATATGATGACGCATTTTGCATTCTGCAAGTGTTCTAAGCTATTATTGAAATGCATGGAGTTTTTAAAGATAGGGTCGATTTCTAAAACACGGACGAAATCATGGTTCCAAACCTCGGCTTCTGAACCGCGATCAAGGTCTGAATCCTTATGCGATTTCTAAAACGAAGTCGAAACATTCATTGTTACACAAATTAATCCAGCAGTATTAGATAGATCAGTATTGTCTGGAACAGACGTGGGTATTTAAAGAGATGCGCCGTACTACTCTGATTGCTGCAACACGCATCATCTGTTAACGTAATACTCAGCGGTGGATCGCGTGAAGTATTGAAACACGGAACGTTAAGTAATTAAGCAAGACAAGAAGATGCTCAGTTTTCTACAAATGTTATTTTTATGAATAATGACAATGAAAGAAAACATATTTTCCAAAACAAAACAAACTATTTTACAAAAAGCTGAAACATAACTTTATTTCTAATTTAAACAATTACTGTAAAAACCTTATAAAATGATATAAAACGTACAATTCCACAACAGTTAAAAAGTAACGCCATAATCTGAACCTATTTGTTTTGAAAGGGCATCAGTCACTAATTTGCATCCTTTGAAAATAAAATTAAGAAACTAAGGAGAAATAGATTCTTAACAAAATATCAAGCACATTACCAAGAAACAGAAAAGCAACAATTAGGCTATTTTTTAAACTTTTTACTGTAGTTCTTTGTTGTTTTTGTCAATTTACGTCAATTGACTCATGTCCTTAAACGAAAGGATTCGTTTATTCTTCTTCGTCACGTAAATCAGCAAGTGTTTCAAAATTTGGAGTTATGTCAGACATTGCATTTGTGAGCTGATAGAATAAATTTTCGTCTGAAATTCGTGATCTTGATTTGGATTTTACAATGGCCAACTGAGAAAGAAACTGTTCACAAATAAAGGTTGAGCCAAACATAGAAGCAATTTTCGTAACAAAACTCCGAAGATGTGAATATTTTACTTTGCAAAGTTGTTTAAGCTTATATACATCTAAACCAGCCATATTTGTGCACTTGCACTTGGGGTTTCGCGGCCAGACGCGCTAACCGTTACTCCACAGGTGTGGACTACTATTATTATAAAAAATAAAATAAAAAAAATTTGTTCCATTAAAACGAGTCTTTTCATAATGTCACTCAACGTGCTAGTAAAATTTTGTAGCATAATAAGCACCTAACGCTTTCCCCTTCTTCGCAACAAAAGAATTCATTTTCCCATTCTTTGGGGAAATTATATTTTTGGACTATTTTACTTCAGGAGCTTCCTTAAGAGAGCGACATTTTTTTAGTGAAATCCACCGCTGACTGCCAGTATAGTACTTCAAACCGGTCGGACAGGTACCCCAGCTAGGGGTGTGGAGGGAGGGAGATCACGTCCTTGCGTTCGATTCCGTTCGACATGTACTACTGATGCCCACGTCTGGTCTGGAAGAAGCGCAAAAAATTACAATTCATAAGAAAAGACCAAAAGGTATTACTTATTGGTAAAATAAGAGGACTACAAGATTTTGTAGTCTCTTGATCACCTCAGCAAGATCTCTTAGTGGGAAAAAGTGATTCTGCCCTTTACATTTCAGGGTAGTTCACGAAACATGCAGCAGCTATTCCAAGATGCTAAGTCTTTTGTTCAAAGCATGACAAACCTTACATTTTCTTAAGTTTCACATACAATCCGCAATGACCCGAAATAGCTACTGCATTACTCCCACATGAAAAACCCACTGATCATCCTGACATTGTTACTAGCGATTTCGCATTGAAACTCAAGAACTGAAGACGGATAGATTCAAGGAAAAGTATTTGGCAAAAAAAAAAAAAAAAACCATTCAGAGGGAGTATGTTTCACTATTATGGAAGCAAATAACTATCAAAATGTCTGGTATTCTTCACTGAAAATAAATCTGAACAATTTTTATTTGAATTTTTTATGGACTTAGTTTGCAGCAATTGCTGCACAAGCCACTAGTTTTTATTGAATTGCAGTGTCACGTTTTTTTGTTCTCAGTTAAGGTATTGTTATATTTACGGAATATACGTGCGTTTAAAATACTAGCATTACTTAGTATTTAATAGGGAACGGATTTTCAGATACCAGAAATAATTAACACAAGTCGAGCGTTTATGTTGTAGTTTATCGTTTGTTCATAACTACTACCAACATTAACTAACTGAAAACACGGTTCTGAAGAATTAATAACCTAAATATTAACTGGATTAAAATTTCAATTGAAACTAAAATTTAATATGGTTCTGTTTTCACTAGTGTCTTTATATGTTCTAATCCCAACATGCAGAGGCAAGAAAGTAAAACAATATTCGCAGAACACTCAGCTAAACACCTTAGACAAGTTTCGTGAGTGAGAAAGACTGTTTCAGCCATTCCTAATCCGAATAGTCGTCCTAACAAACTCAAGCGTAGATTTCCCACTTATGAAACCAGCACTCTAATGTGTGACGAGAGCTCAAAGGGGTTATTTGATCTGTCTAAAACCTAACCGTGACGCGATTGCGGGCTTGCTAATAGTGTAAGAGGGTCTTCAAAGTGCCCGCCGCGTACATGCAAAGCACGCCATCCTTTAGTGTTTAGAGTCAATGTACTGTACGATCATAAAAATGGAAGTATATTTGAAACTAGAAACTACGTAAAAATAGATTCCCTGCTTCAGCATTTGGCAATTGCAATATGAATCACGAACTTCTCTAGAAGAGAAAAGAAGTTTAAAAATACTCTTCTTTGCAACGAACTTAATTAGGATCTCCAGAGAGGAGAGGAAAGGAAACGAGACCGAAAATCGTTGTTGACAGGACGCTAGTGGACGCTAGCAGCATCTCCTAGAGTCAAAGAAGAATTCCGGTGTGTTCAATCCACTGGACTATGTCAGCTGATTCATAAAATCGTGACGAGACTGATTTTGTCGTTTAATAAACACAAGAACATAAAAAATACATCACACTAACATACGAAAACAAAAACACATACAAGATTGCAACCTCATTCAAGAAATTAAATTACAACATCGCATATAGAACAAATAATACTCTACAAAAACATCTCAACACACAAACAACACAAACAAACAAATACAACCACACAGGCTTATACACACTCAAATGTAACACCTGCAATAACTTCTACATAGGACAAACAAGCAGATCATTTCAAACACGTTACAAGGAACACATCACAGCCATAACAAAATTGTAAAACACTTCCGCATATTCAATTCAATTCAAATTTATTTACAATTTACTTTTGAAATGAATAAATGTGGATAGATACCCGAAATGAGCATATGCTCGTGCTCGGGTACAGTCCAGTAATCTACATAAAATTTTACAGAGATCAAATAATAATGCTGGAGCTAGAAATAATAGTAACAATAATAATAATAATAATAATAATAATAATAATAATAAAATAATCGTGACAGAAATGATACAAAGATTGTAATACAAAATAATTCATTAATAATAATAATAATAATAATGATAATAATATAAATAATAATGATAATAATAATAATAGTGACGAAACAAAAATATTTACAATAATAAAATAAATACTAAGACGGATAAAATAAAATATAAAACCACTAGCGAGAGTTAACACAACTTAAATAAGCATATAATAACCGGAAAAAAATGACGAACTCGAAAATCAACAGAAAAGTTCATTGTATCGCAGACGACAGCAACCGCTGTATTGACATTGTGTTGTCCATTAATGGTAGTACGGGGGGGCCGAAAGTCTACGTAAGTGCCATTCTCTT
The DNA here is from genome assembly GCF_040183065.1 of Periplaneta americana. NCBI lineage: Eukaryota > Metazoa > Arthropoda > Insecta > Blattodea > Blattidae > Periplaneta > Periplaneta americana. The sequence goes on along the minus strand of NC_091128.1, from coordinate 154,828,501 downwards.
CGAATCTTCTCGTACAATAATGGGAAGTTAATGCTGCAAAAACAAAATGTCTACGAGTCAGACTGTTCATTATTACCAGGATGAATACAAATAATACTGAAATATATTAATCCAGTTTCAGTTATATGTAGATCTCCCCTTTTGTGCAAGAGATATCGTATCAAAAATATTTTATGAATGGTGGGGAAAATATAAATTTCAAGAACTCTGAGCTATTCCATCTCAAATCGACCGAAATATAGAGAAAATTGACTTTACAATTTCCAAATACTATGAAACATTTTTTTGTACGTAGAGAACTGTGATACAATGCTTTGTGAAAAGTTTGAGGCATCAGAACTTCATAGTGTTTAAATTAATAATATTTAAATTTATCGTATTTTCATAAAATTAGCAACTTTAAACTGTTGTAGCTCCGAAACCCTTTCATCCAATGATCATACTCATGGTTTATTTTGATGCTGAGAAATTATAGTTTATATTGACATGTAAACAATTTTTCTTACTTTTTACGGAAATGGAGAGATTGAGAGTTTTCTTCATTAAGACGAATTTGACCATGAAAAAATATTTTTAAAATATATGGTTAAATTCCACATTGAAAGTACAAATAAACACATATTTTTTTACTGGTGCACCGTTGATAAGAAAGCATTGAAAATATCAAATAAAGAAAATAAATAGTACGCGCGTAAACTAACCAGCTGACTGTAGGTAGTCGATTCAAGCAAGGCCAGAAGACAAACACGTGATGTGTCGTCTAGCAGTCATGGCTGGGCTAGCCTTATCACAAGTTTTCATAAACACAGGAGTAAAATGAACCCCAACGCTCGCTTATCTTCAGCTCTCGGCCAGTGAGTGCGGTATTGCGCCGTTCAAGACCAGGCGTGTGAAAATAATTTATTTAATACCCTCGAAACTTGCCATACCACTAAGCAAACAATGCCGAATCCCTCTTAATAATGCAAGGTTTTTTCTCAATATTTTTTTACATTTTTACAAATGGCCAAAAAGCCTAAAAGTAAGTAAAATCAGATTATCCGTCTCTCTGTGTACAATAAGGATTACTTCTTAATATAACCTACCAAATGTCAGCTTCAAAATGAGCTCCCGTTCAATGTTCTGCAGTAAATGGTTCCAGAGTTCTGAGCGCTGAAAGAGGCTTGTTTTTATAAAATACGCTAAATTTGTCGCTCAATAGTACGAAAACCGTTTGACTTTCGATAGAATATTTTTGAAAAATCACTCTCCTCAGCACCTTGTATAAATAGGGAAAAAATTAGAGTATAAAAAAATGCGAGGTTTTTCACTGATCGATTTCATATGGAATAGCCCATATGCAGAACACATCACAAATGCTAACCACACCTACAGAGAAATCAACACAGACATGGAAATTCTACACATCCAATCAAAAAGCCAGAAACTCATACGAATTTACAGGTAATGAAAGGTCACTTATTCGGTTTTGATAGGTAAATGATCACTAATTGTAATTTACTCTTGTTATGTATCAGTCATTTTCTACAGAAGTATTGGTGTATCCGGGTTGTGTCATGTAATAAAACAACGCAAATTGCATAAGAGGAGCAACTAATCAAAACACAAATTGTCGACCTCCAGTCAAAATTGAGTTTGGAGTGGTTTCCGATAGATAGCACTGTTCTCTACACATCTGTGTAATCAAAGTTCTCCAAATCGCAACCTATCCCATTAATTTTTGCACAGTTAGACCTTTGCGAGGAGCAACTAATCAAATCGTATTGGGAAATGAGAGTTTATGTTTTAATCATATTAAAAATGTCCGAAAATGAGGATTCTGGGATTTAAATCTCGGTCACAGAAGTGTTCCAATTCCGGCATCAAATTTAAAACGTCACTGGTAACACAGTTCGTACAGTATCCAGACAGAAAACACAACAAAAACTAATCGCTAACACAACATAAAAATATGAGCAAAAATTCGCGTTTCCTTGCTAAAATAAGATTGTTACAATTGCATGAATTCGTTAAGTGTCCATCAAGCATCAAAACATAAATTTTATTGTTCATGTTAAATTGTGTTATAAATTCTATATTATATATATATATATATATATATATATATTAGTGGTATATGTGTTTCATTCACCTTAAATCAAACACTAAAACAAGATTTTATTCATCTTTCTAATGTAGTAGTTTGGAAAATACGCATTTTTGCCTCTCCTGAAAATTTCGTCTTATGTGACAATTATGTTTTGATTACTTGCTCGTCATATGTAGTCACGTATGGGTTGAGGGCGAGGTCGGAATATCGAAAACGATTACGTGAAATAATATTTAATTTCGTTACTATGTTGAATTTCCTTCTTTTATTTAAATCATATGATTAAGATAAATACATTATGATCAGTTCTGGGCCCACCATTGGAACTGTCGACACCATAGACGAAAGAATCGAACCTTTCAACAATCAGTCGATTGGTGCTATAAATATGGAAAGAGATCCACTTTGTAGAAATTGATGTTCCGCAAACTATTTTAGATACATTCAAGGAAACAATTAGGAAATTGATGCTATGTATGTGAATGACTACAATTATTATCAGAAAATGCAGACTCTAAATTTTGTAAAATGTTATAAGGAAATGAACTCACAATTGGACAAAAATTACAAGGTACCTCAACAATTCTTATTATAACTTAAATATATGCTAGAAGTATAGAAAAGGTTACGAATAATATTTTTAAGAAATTCACTTTTTACTTTAAATTAAATTTCCCAAAATTTGAAAATTTTCACACATTATTTCATAACTCTACAACCATTAGAGATAGAATTCTGAAATTTTGTACACTGATTTAACATGAATTTATGCAAAAGGTGGACTACAATAATGTCCATTTCTTTGAAAATATAAAAATTAGTTCACAAAAAATTATGTAAGATTTAATATATTATATATAGGACAAGTAAAAAATGAATTGTATTAAAATAAACAACTCTACATGTCTGAGAGTAGTCTACTTTTCAGAAATAAGTGATTATTACATGCAGGAAAAATATTAAAGATGTCAGAGAGACCATAACAATGTTATGGTTACCAAATGATGTAACTGCAGAATTTTTTTTTGTTTTTTTTTTTTCATTCCCCGATAAAACTGGTTTGAAAAATATTATTAGTAACCTTTTTTATACTTTTATCAGATATTTAAGTTCTAATAAGTCTTGTTGTGGTACCTTGTAATTTTTGTCCAATTGTGAGTTCATTTTCTAATAACATTTTAGAAATTTAGAGTCTGCATTTTCAGATAATATTTGTGGTCGTTCACGTATATATACCCTTAAGAAATTTATTTATTTATTTATTTATTTATTTATTTATTTATTTATATTTATTTATTTATTTATTTCAGTTCAGATTCCGACATGTTCAAATGGAATTTGTTGGACAAAGACGTGCTGGTTCAGATTTTCTTCCCATTCCTTTTAGTCTTCTTACTACATCGCCCGCTGAGGAATCATTCAGCATTGCAAGTCAATGTTGCAACACACCCTTACGTCACATTATAGACGTTTGTATCTAACCGAACTCTTTGCGGAAAACAAATCGAGAGATAAAGTGAATCAACAAAATAAATTTTAAGAATTAAGATATAAAAAGGAATAAGAACAATGTTTTGTACTTGAAAAACAATAGAATAATTGAATTAGCCTAATGCTGGATTTGTAAATGTTGAAACTTATGTCTATTTGCAGTTATATTACAATTATTACAAACATGTATTTACACTTAGTAATTAATTAGAGACAAATTAGTTTATTTCATATGAATTAATGTAAGTACTTATTAATGAATGTGTTATTATATATATAAAATACGCGTATGTATTCAAGCTACATGACGCTCATTGCGGAGCCTTATCAACAACCACATCACTAGGACAACCATCAACACAACTAAATAATAGGTTTGTTCCACTAAGGTTCAGAATCGATTCTGATTGCCTGATCATGCGCAGTAGCTTAATGTGCGTTCCAACATGACTTGAACTGAATCAGAACCGGTTCTGAACTCCCAGCTTCCCGTTCAAAGGTGCTTTGGAGGTCATTCAGAACGAGTGAAATTGGTCCTCGATTAAGAACAGAAACTGGGAATTCTGTACTGCGCACGCAAGCGCAGATGGTTTAATCCACTGGTCGTCAGCACTCGCTGAAATGGGTAAAGGGTAAGCGGAGCCGTCCCGTGTGCCCCGTCGTGCAGCAGGAAGAGGTAGAGAGCATACCCGCTAGCAGCAACGAGTACACCATAGTGCAGTGTGTTCTCCGCGGGTAAAAGACGCTAGCCCCAGGGTGCTCTGTGCTGACGACCGCTGGTTTAATCTGAGATTAGGGTTAAAATGATTCGAGACTGGGCAGGTTAAAATTAAAAAATAGTAGATCATTAGTGATTTGAAAGGTGATAACGATAGATTGTATGACGAATTAAGTTCGGAAGATGATGGGACCGATGGCGGGCTTAGGTGAGGGCAGCAATGAACTTCAAGGTTCTCTAAAAGCCTGAAGTAAGTAAGATGAATATGATTTTAATATGAGAAAAAACTGAGAAGGCCGTGAAAGAACAGTTCAAGAAACATTCCAAGAACGCAAAATTCCGAACTAGTTCTGAGAACGTACTCAACTGGCGCATGTGTCGAAAGATTTTCGGGGTTAGTTCGCAACGCATTCTAAATTGCTTATTGAAACAAACCTAATTTAATAATAGATTTGTCCATACTACGCGTAGATGGTAACACATTACGCTCAATTCAGGCGACACCTGATTGCAATCTTGCGCTTGACTTAAGGGGCTAGGCATAGCTTACAGCAGTAAAATTTTTGGAAATATTCAGCATTTTCTTCCTCCATTACTGTATCTTGTACAATAATGATATTTGTAAGTGTAAAACACTGTCCTTCTTCTACATGAAAAAAATAGTTTTACCATTTAAAAAAACTATTTAGGCTATATATTTTTTTTTTCAAAATTCAAAATGTTGGCAGTTCACTGTGCAGTGATGAAGAGTTTCCCCCATAACCCACAAACTTGTTAACTTTTCATGTCCTCTCTCTTTTATTTTATTTCAGAAACTGATGTTTACAATATCATGCTCTTTCAACTACATTCCTTAATAAATTATTTTTTTTAGTTAGAAGGAATACTGATATCTGAGCATTTTTTAAATGAATTTATTTTTTATCAGGCAATCTATCAAAGGTAGAGAAGTGATCTTGCATCATATTGTAGATTTATTTTAGCAGGTTATTTTACGACGCTTTATCAACATCTTAGGTTATTTAACGTCTGAATGAGATGAAGGTGATAATGCCGGTGAAATGAGTCCGGAGTCCAACACCGAAAGTTACCCAGCATTTGCTCATATTGGGTTGAGGGAAAACCCCGGAAAAAACCTCAACCAGGTAACTTGCTCCCCCGGGAATCGAACCTGGCCCACCTGGTTTCGCGGCCAGACGCGCTAGCCGTTACTCCACAGGTGCGGACCATATTGTAGATATGACATGCATAAATACACACAAAAAATTTTATCACAGAATGTTCGATAGTTTTTGAGTTATGTGTGAAACGCTTCATCACTGCACAGTGAACTGAATTTGAAAAAAAAAAAAGTAAATAATTTTTTTTAAATCGTAAAAATATTTTTTTTTCATATAGAAGAAGGACAATGTTTTACACATACTAATTTTCATTATTGTACAAAATATAGTAATGGAGAAAAAAAAATGTTGAATATTTCCAAAATTTTACTGCTGTAAGCTGTACCTAACCCCTTACTGTATTTTGTACAATAATTAAATTGGTATGTGTAAAACACTGTCCTTCTGCTATATGAAAAAAATTACGATTTAAAAAACCTATTTATATATTTTTCTTTTTCAAAATTAAAAATGATGCCAGTTTACTGTGCAGTAATGAAGTGTTTCCCTCATAACCCATAAATTTGTTAACTTTTCATGTTTTTTCTCTTTTATTTTATTGCAGAAACTCATGTTTACAGTATCATCCTCTTTAATTATATTCCTTAATAAATATTTTTTTTTAATTTTGTGTTAGAAGGAAATACTGATATTTGATCATTTTTAAAATGAATTTATTTTTTATCAGACAATCTATCAAAGGTAGAGGAGTGATCTTGCATCATATTGTAGATATGACATGCATAAATACACACAAAAAAATGTCATCAGAGAATGTTGGATAGTTTTTGAGTTATGTAGGAAACGCTTCATTATTGCACAGTGAACTGAATTTTGAGAAAAAAATGTAAATAATTTTTTTAATCGTAAAAATATTTTTTTCATATAGGCCTAGTAGAAGGACAGTGTTTCACACATACTAATTTTCATTATTGTATAAGATACAGTACCGTACAGATGGAGGAAAAAAAAATGTTCAATATTTCCAAAATTTTATTACTGTAAGCTGTTCCTAACCCCTTAAGGGGCTATGGATATGCGACTCTGCCGGTAAACAGCGTGCTTCCAGCCGCCACGTGCGACCGAACACTCACGGATGAACGTCTATTTGAAGGATCTGTAGAAGAGAACGGTATTCAATCGGTAACCTTTAATTAACCATAATTACTTAATATGCGGAACTCTTTCTTGAAGTTAAGAGTTTTCCTTCTTTCTAGAAATAATAACTCAAGGTTTTGCTTGATGTGTATCAGGCCAGTTAAAGTTACAACCGTACCATTAATGCGTCCCACACTTACAGAATCTCTTCGTGCAATGGGGACGTTGATGTAACCTGAAATGAAATATGCCAGCGTTCAGCGGTGGTGCGGTCGTAAACGTCTTTACTGCGCATTGCAACAGCAGTAAGCGTGTTAGAGGAGCCGCGGTGCTAAAGCGAGATGGAAGCGGCCGTTCAAATAGACAAGGTGCCAAATTGTAAACTTTCATAATCTTGGTAAGGATTAGAAAAACAGAAAGAAACAAATCTGGCGTTGGAGTGGTGGCGTCATTGGAAGCAAAGTCAGAAGGTTTCAGATCTATTCTTAACTTCAGATTCATAATGAGTGCAGTCTATGTATCTGACAGTGATGTACAGCTGGGAATGAATTTAACTCACGTGTATGTTGTTTACAAGGGGGTGACATAATGACGGCGAATGAATCAGAACGCTACATTAAGAGCAGTCTGAGAATAAAACGAATGTGTGAAATAGCAAACACAACATAAAATGATTATATAAAGCTCATTTCAGCTCAGTAATAATGTTGTTTGCGTCATGCAGAGTCAGATAATTCGTGAGGAGTACAGGAGTACATTCAAAACCAGACATATCCATGATCAAAGGAACTGCACGAGAGACCGAAATGATACTGTGAAGAACCTATTCACGGAAGAATTGAATGTTTTGGTGGATTTTTTTATTTTTTATTTTATTGGGTTATTTTACGACGCTGTATCAACATCTTAGGTTATTTAGCGTCTGAATGAGATGAAGGTGATAATGCTCGTGAAATGAGTCCGGGGTCCAGCACCGAAAGTTACCCAGCATTTGCTCATATTTGGGTTGAGGGAAAACCCCGGAAAAAACCTCAAACTTGCCCGACCGGGAATCGAACCCGGGCCACCTGGTTTCGCGGGCAGACGCGCTGACCGTTACTCCACAGGTGTGGACTGTTTTGGTGGACGAAAGACATGCCAATACTTACTGTACATTGATGTATCCCATTTTATGTATGTACTAGTAACTTCTCGTGAAATTGAAAGAAGTTTGCTAAAGTATAAACGTCGCTTAGCTGTCCGAAAGAAGGAGAAAATTTTTGAACATTTTAAAATGTAGTCTACATTCATTACGGGTTTAAGGGGTTAGGTACAGCTTACAGCAGTAACATTTTTGGAAATATTCAGCATTTTTTTTCCTGCGTTACTGTATTTTAATTTTTTATTTTAGTAGGTTATTTTACGACGCTTTATCAACATCTTAGGTTATTTAGCGTCTGAATGAGATGAAGGTGATAATGCCGGTGAAATGAGTCCGGGGTCCAGCACCGAAAGTTACCCAGCATTTGCTCATATTGGGTTGAGGGAAAACCTCGGAAAAAACCTCAACCACGTAACTTTCCCCGACCGGGATTCGAACCCGGGCCACCTGGTTTCGCGGCCAGACACTCTAACCGTTACTTCACAGGTGTGGACCCATTACTGTATCTTGTACAATAATGATAATTGGTATGTGCAAAACACTGTCCTGCTCTATGAAAAAAATATTTGTACGATAGACCTATAAAAATTATGTATATTTTTTTTCAAAATTCAAAATGGTGGCAGTTCATTGTACAGTGATGAAGCGTTTCCCACATAACCCATAAACTTGTTAACTTTTTCAAGTTCTCTCTCTTTTATTTTATTGCTGGAACTTATGTTTACAATATCTTGCTCTTCAACTATATTCCTTAATAAATAATATATTTTCTTATTTTGTGTTAGAGGAGCATACTGATGTTTGACTGTTTTTAAAATGAATTTATTTTTTATCAGACAACCTATCAAAGGTGGAGAAGTGATCTTGCATCATATTGTAGATACGACATGCATAAATACACACAAAACATTTTATCACAGAATGTTTGATAGTTTTTTGGGTTATGTGGGAAACGTTTCATCACTGCACAGTAAACTGAATGTTGAAAAAAAAAAATGTAAATAATTTTTTTAAAGTCGTAAAAATATTTTTTTTCATATAGCAGAAGGACAATGTTTTACACATAGCCTACTAATTTTCATTATTGTACAAGATACAGTAATGGAGGAAAAAAATGTTGAATATTTGAAAAATTTTACTGCTGTAAGCTGTACCTAACCCCTTAATGGATTTAAAGAGCACTGCCGAATACTCGTATTACAGTCGTAAAATTTATTGTTTTTTTTTTAATTTAAACAGAGGTTATAATTTGTTATTGTTGTGGAAGTCTTGCAATATTTTGTTTATAAAAATTATAATTTACAATATATGCCTGTTTCTTTTTAAAATAATATACAATTATCTAGCTTTTGTTATATTATAAAAATTATTTCCTAAAATAGTGTTTTGACTATGAATATACTAATTTATTTCGTGAGCGGATTACAAGTTTTTATACGTCCAGTACCAGTAGTTGAGTCATTGCCGCGTCGTTCGTTGCTCAAAGTCAGCGGTGGCGAAAATGTAATCGTGCGCCGAGCCACTGTGTAACCTGCAACGTGCATAGCACCTGTGGAGGGAGGCGAACACCCGAAGGGGAAGTGAAGCAACTGTCTGACTTATTAAAGGATTTTCATTTTCCTTACGTCAAGCACTTAAATATAATTTTATACAGTTCAAGGCTACAAACTAATGTTTAGTACGTGTAACGAAGAAAGAAATGAACAATAAATGAACAATATCACAACCTAAAATTAACTGTCTTCAGAAGTCTCTGCGACAAAGTTTCAGAATCAGAAATTATGTCACTTACTGCCAGTCGTAGTTGATCACGAAGGTATTTGTCTATCAGTCGTGATCTAAATTTGGTTTTTACTATTTTCATTGTTGAAAATAATTTTTCACAAACGTAAGTTGTAGCGAACATGGCTTCAACAGAGCAAGCGAAAGAACGAAGTTTCAGATATTTCTTTTTTGGCAAAGATTTGAAAGTTCAACATTTGTCAAGTCCTTACATCTAGCTTTCATTTGACATCACACTGTAAATCAGTGAGTTTAAATTGAAGAGCTAACTGCATTATTCATACATCTGCTGAAAATGGGTCGACGTACAGAGATGATGATAATGATGATGATGATAACAGCAATAACAACACTTAATCTTTTAATGTTTCATCAGTAACATGTAGTATAATGCCGTTTTATGTTATACAACTGTTTTCCTCGTAATACTTGTGAAAAAATCATACATTTAATATTCTCATATTGACAGCAAAAAAATGCGTCCTCCCATCCTACTTGGAACTTTCGTACATGGTTTCGAGAGAGACATATGCCACTCGCAGGTCAGAGACAAATACAAATGGAACGGAGTTTGACTCCAGTGAGTGAGAGGATGGGGGTTGGCGGAGGTTCGAAGCAAGCGAAATGCACAGCTATCAGTGCGAGCCACAATAATAATAATAATAATAATAATAATAATAATAATAATAATAAAAATAATAATAATAATAATAATAATAATTTATTTTAGCTGGCAGAGTTAAGGCCATAAGGCCTTTTCTTCCACTCAACCAGCAAAAAGTGTATATACATATGCATGAACTTATAAAAAATTCAACAATTTGATTAAGTGAGAGTTGCATGTATACAAGAGTTATATACGAATTAAACAACAAAATACTATGAACTATTAATTAGACACTGAAATAAACTGTGTAGCAGAATTAAGCTAAAATACATAGAATGTTAATATATTTCAAATAATATTAGATAATAGAAAGAGATTATTATGAGACAATTTTGAAAATACAGCACTATCAGGATGACGTCTAAAGAATGAAGTAACAATGTAGTCAGTGATAGTTTAAATCAGTAAGATTGGAGTGAAATGCTAATAAGGTTATCTTTTAAGCTGTTTTAAAGGTGTTTATTGTCTTGCAGCCCCTAATACTTTGCGACAAGGAATTCCACTGACGCGAGGTGGATACTGTAAAAGATGATGAGTAACGAGATGTTCTATGAAGAGATATACTTAGCGTGCCACAGGTAAGTGATCTGGTATTTACGTCGTGGTTAGAGTATAGATAGTAGAAACGAGACGAAAGGTAATTTGGTGTTGAGGTGTGCAGAATTCGATAGAGTAAAGACAAAGAGTGTAAAGTTCTGCGTTCTTTAAGTCGGAGCCACGAAAAATACTGCGCTCTATAGGTCATAAACGTTGCCTGCGATGAACTACATGGAACAGATCTAAGTTTATAACAAAATAATGAATAAGGATAATGATGAATTCGCAGAATGCGGACGTGGAAGTATTCCAGGAAAACTATTTATTCACTATAAATTTCACTTTAACCATCCGGGATCTAAACACTGTTCCCTGGCGTGCAATATTAACATTCTGGCGGTTCGGTTGACGATACGCGTTTGTTCGTTATTGTTGGATAACACGTAAACAATCACATGACGTTCGGAGCCGAGTGCGTACGTGCAAGTCGATGTCTTATACAGGGTGATTCAAAAGTTATGGTAAAAATTTAGGGATAAGTAAAAACGAAGACAATAAAAAAATTTCCAGTAAACAAGGGTCCGGAAATTAACCGTTTACGAGATCATGCTATTTTTTTTTTCTGGTTGGGGCCGCCAGTGAACCGAGCGCCTGGTTACGATACCGCGACAACATTCATGCTTTGTATGCACGTCGCACTCTCCCCCTCCCATTTCCTTCTTAGTGTGAGACGATATCTAAACAGATGATATGGTGAACGGTGCATCGGTAGAGGAGGACCGGTACCCAGGTCACCGGATTTAAATCCTTTGGGTTTTTTGTATGTGAGTATACAAAAAGAATCTAGTTTACACAACAGACATCACCACACCTGAAGAATTGTAGCATCGGATTGTAGATGCCTTCCAGAAAATGAAGAATGACCCAGGATTGCTGGAACGCATTTTTGGATCTTTGAGGAGAAGACTAGATAGATGTATTTGTAACATTTGCTGTAAAATTATTCAGTTTAGAGGAGTGGGTAGTGATGCCTGTGCAATTAAAAATTTTCAGTACAAAAGTTTAGTTCAATATTTCTAGGCTTTTATCGCTGAGAGTGGAACAAAAATTTCCATGCTTATACAATCAATAATTCTAAATTCAGTGATATAAAAGACAACTATTAAGTTTCGTATCCAAGTACAAAAGAAAGTCCCTAACTGATAACCTGTTTTCCCACTTTGCTAAGTGTATCTCAATCTTCAGGTGCACATTACTTGCTACAATCTTCACTCATATACCTTGTATTTTTTACGTTATCTAGTATAATGTATATTTTTAATTCGGAAGCAAAATTTAGTTAAATATTTCACCCCTAGTGAAATAGAAAAAAATGTTTAACTTTATTTAACATTTTTTGCAATATTTTCAATGCATATATATTTCTTTCTGGTGTTGTGTGTGTGATATTTTTAGGTCTATTATTTAGAATATAGGCTGCAGAAAACACTGTAAAACTTCCATGTAAATTGATTCAGTATTTTCAGAGGAAAATGCACTGAAGTTTGAAAAATGTCAACTTATGGAAAACTGCATTAAAAAAAAAAGAAGGATGTATGAATTACATGTACCGCCAAATTTAAAGAGACCATTTAAAGAGCTTATCTGCAGAAATACCGCTACAATATTTATACAGAGTGTTTCCGGCCTGGTGTTACAAACTTTCAGGGATGATGGGGAAGGACGCATGTATCAATTTGAGATAAGGAACCCTGGTCCGGAAATGACTGAGTCGAAAGTTATAAGCACCACGTGCCCTTCTTCCCTTAACCTTTGGAACAGTCGTGGAAAGATGGTACGAGCCGGATGTCTCCTACGTCGGTACTTGACCCGATACAACCTGTGAGCTTGTCTACTGTTCCCATTGGCTCTTCCGTATTCGAAAATCAGGTCTGCATATTCCGCTCTCGTGTACTCCTCCATTTCACTAAGACTGATCGACTGGACACTGCAACTTGTACACATACACTGCTGTCTACAGACGTGCATATCAGGACCGACCATGTCCGTTACACATTACGCTATCTGCATTGCTTTAGTGTAGTTTCCTGACCCCACCCCTCAGACAGCGCATGTGCCATGTATTGTGGGTCCCTATCATCACGGCATGTAGTGTCCTCAGGTTGCGGATCGAGGAGACGGCCTCCAGATATTGAGGGTAGCTGCGAATATATTGAATAAGCAGTTGCGGACAGCCGATGAGGGGTGGTCCTCCAGCTTGGGGGTTGGGCGAAGGGCTAACAACCCATCACCGTAAAAAACAGCTTGTTACGAATCCTTCAAATAAGCCACGGAATGGGACTGATTCTCGGGAACGATCACAGCAAAGGAATAAGATTTTGAGATTTGGTACTTGGAATGTTACAAGTCTATATAGAACAGGAGGGGTAACATTAGTAGCAAAAGAAGTAGCTAAATATAGAATAGACTTTGTGGGAGTACAGGAGGTTAGGTTAGATGGGAACGGCTTAACACAAATAGGAGATTATTTTTTGTATTATGGGGAAGGAAACGATAATAACCAATTAGGAACAGGATTCTTTATTCATAAATGGAAGCACATCCCGAAAAAACAAAGTATATGATTATGTCTCGTGACGAGAATATTGTACGAAATGGAAATATAAACATTAGAAATTTATCTTTTGAAGCGGTGGAGAAGTTCAAATTCCTTGGAGCAACAGTAACAAATATAAATGATACTCGGGAGGAAATTAAACACAGAATAAATATGGGAAATGCCTGTTATTATTCGGTTGAGAAGCTTTTATCATCCAATCTGCTGTCAAAAAATCTGAAAGTTAGAATTTATAAAACAGTTATATTACCGTTTTTTCTTTATGGTTGTGAAACTTGGACTCTCACTTTGAGAGAGGAACATAGGTTAAGGGTGTTTGAGAATAAGGTGCTTAGGAAAATATTTGGGGCTAAGAGGGATGAAGTTACAGGAGAATGGAGAAAGTTATACAACGCAGAGCTGCACGCATTGTATTCTTCACCTGACATAATTAGGAACATTAAATCCAGACGTTTGAGATGGGCAGGGCATGTAGCACGTATGGGCGAATCCAGAAATGTATATAGAGTGTTATTAGGGAGGCCGGAGGGAGAAAGACCTTTAGGGAGGGCGAGACGTAGATGGGAAGATGATATTAAAATGGATTTGAGGGAGGTGGGATATGATAATAGAGACTGGATTAATCTTGCTCAGGATAGGGACCGATGGCGGGCTTATGTTAGGGCGGCAATGAACCTCCGGGTTCCATAAAAGCCAGTAAGTAAGTCCGGATTTGTGCGAGGTGGGCCTCGCGCCTCGCAATCTCTGCTCAGAAAAACCAAGGCTTCACTTCTCATCCCTAAATTTTTGCCCGTCACTTTTCAAACACTCTGTATATGCACCCAGTAGCTATAGGTTGATAATAAAAATGTCACAACACGTGATTTATAGCAAATCATTAAATGTTCCTTGATGTACACACTGTACAACCAGAATGCACGGTATCTGGAAGTGAACTTCAAGTAGTTTGCAGTATGCCTCCCAAGAATTTCGAAACTCAGCAGAAATAGAAATCTGGACCAGATAACAACATATAAAATTTGTTGTGGAAAAAGAGGGATTGGACTGCAAGGCGGTGAACGACCTGGAACTCGCTACAACGGCAGTAGATCTGGTGCCTGTTCTCGGTAACACAGAAATAGACGTGGAGGAAGAGCCAAATACTTTGAACGGGTGTATTAATCACATGAACAGTCATGACTCCGAACAAGAAACGATGTGAACGCAGTTTTCACTTCGGATTCAACTTAATTGAGCTGCATTCGTAGCGGTTCATTCTCTTCTTCCATGCGTGTAATTAACAGCTTTAATTATTTCTTCACTTAAGTTAATTACCTATTTTCAATCGACTGAACTCGTGTGTAACTTACACTAGTCTTTTATGTTTTGTGTAGCGACACTGTATAACGGCTCTCAATGTGACGTCATGATTTTATTTTTTTTCGGGACAATTAACTAACGTATAGAACATCAGTGGAATGACACTGAATTTTGAAGGCGAAATAGGAAAAAAAAAAAAAAAAAAACAAAGCAGGAGTTAGAAGCACAATTTAATAAACATAGGCAGCAATGCAAGAGAAAAAGAAAGAGAAATAAAATAATAAGTGAAAGAAGTAATACAAAACAGAGACAGCGAAATTTTGACAGAGATGGAAAGAGAGAGACAGTGAAACGTACATCAGAGTTCGTATAGGTCAGTTTCTGTCAGATGCGTTTCCAATTCACTGTGGGCTAACGCAAGGAGATGCACTATCACCTTTACTTTTTAACTTTGCTCTAGAGTATGCCATTAGGAAAGTCCAGGATAACAGAGAGGGTTTGGAATTGAACGGATTACATCAGCTGCTTGCCTATGCGGATGACGTGAATATGTTAGAAGAAAATCCACAGACGATTAGGGAAAATACGGAAATTTTACTGGAAGCAAGTAAAGAGATAGGTTTGGAAGTAAATCCCGAAAAGACAAAGTGTATGATTATGTATCGTGACGAGAATATTGTACGAAATGGAAATATAAAAATTGGAAATTTATCTTTTGAAGAGGTGGAGAAGTTCAAATATTTGGAGCAACAGTAACAAATATAAATGATACTCAGGAGGAAATTAAACACAGAATAAATATGGGAAATGCCTGTTATTATTCGGTTGAGAAGCTTTTATCATCCAGTCTGCTGTCAAAAAATCTGAAAGTTAGAATTTATAAAACAGTTATATTACCTGTTGTTCTTTATGGTTGTAAAACTTGGACTCTCACTTTGAGAGAGGAACATATTATGTTAAGGGAGTTTGAGAATAAGGTACTTAGGAAAATATTTGGGGCTAAAAGGGATGAAGTGACAGGAGAATGGAGAAAGTTACACAACACAGAACTGCATGCATTGTATAAATTCAAACGTTTGAGATGGGCAGGGCATATAGCACGTATGGGCGAATCCAGAAATGCATATAGAGTGTTAGTTGGGAGGCCGTAGGGAAAAAGACCTTTAGGAAGGCCGAGACGTAGATGGGAAGATAATGTTAAAATGGATTTGAGGGAGGTGGGATATGATGATAGAGAATAGATTAATCTTGCTCAGGATAGGGACCAATGGCGGGCTTATGTGAGGGCGGCAATGAACCTCCGGGTTCCTCAAAAGCCAGTAAGTAAGTAAGAAAGAGAGAAACAGATTGCAGAAAAAACAGACTGGAGTAATCAAAAATAAAAATAATACGAAAAGGATGTGTAAAATGCAGAATATAAAAAATTCTTTTTGAATTAGCATTAGAAGGGGAAAGAGTAGAGGATTTTTGCAGTAATCGCAGGTAGATTTCAAGGTTACAGGCATATTATCAATTATCATATTCGTGTCCTGATTGTCTGCACACCAGGAAGTAAAATAACAATATAGCCTAATAAAGACGATGACTTCGAGCTATGTGTTGTTTATTTCTGCATTATATTTTCTGCGATATTAAAAGCTGGAGAATTTCCTATTGAATTAACATTCTTCCTTTCTGTAAAGAAGCTAATATTTTATCCTAAAAAATGTAACAACCGATTCGACGAACTACGACAAATTTAACAAGCGGTTCGGGTGAACCGTTGCCAACGGCTGAATGACACCACTGCCTAGAACGACCTAAGATAACGGTGCATTAGCTAACATTACTTCGTATCTTGTTCTATATTTATAGATCTCGACCTATATTGAGACCTGGATACACTGTAACTTACTCGTATTGTGTCTAGCTTATATTTTTTGTTTAATTTCCTGCATTGTTCGGTAAACTACTGCGGTCAAAGGAGACGTTATTTAAAGAGTTGCAATCGAGACATCTGGCTGAGAAGAAACTGCCTAGTGAAGGGTGCACTGAAAGGAAATGGAAATAGGGAAAGAGTTCGGAATAGAAGTACATTTATCAGATGATAGACGACATTAAGATATTATATGGATCATTTGCGGAGACAAAGAGGAAGGCAGAAAATGAGAAAGATTGGAGAGTGCTGGGTTTTGAGTGAAAGGCTTGCCCTTGGGCATAAAGCTATGAATGAACGAATGAATGAATAGAGACCTACTGCTAGTTAAACAATAAATTAATGTCATGATATTAATTATTATTGTGTTTTTTTATAGATACGTTAATAATATTTAGGCCTACTTACTGCTAAAATAGGCGAGTTTTCAAATGTGATGAATGTTTAATAGATGAGGAAATCCATTTTTTAAAGGAGTAAAAACCTACCAGAAAAAAATGACTAATGGTACATCAGCAAAGAACGGCGATAAATATTTACTCTAGTTTCAAACAGGAAAGATCAAGCTGAAAACTGAATAAACGAGTCACATGAGAATTGTATCTAGTAAAGAAACGAGAACATATTCCAATCTCAATTTTTAGATCACCGAGAAGCCGTGTCGCAGATTTCCTTCAACTCAAGACAGAAAGAAAACAGTCACAATCTGGGAAGCCAAAAGATGAAACAAAACGCTGCCCAGTTGACGACGAAGATAAAAATTATAACAATAAATTGAAACTTATAGCTTGCTAATCACTAGACAGTGGATGCGGGATGGATTATCGTTGAATATAGGTGCACATTTACTTTATCTTACATTTTTTTCATTCAGACCATTGGCTCAACAGGTTTTTACACGTAAACAGGCTACGTCAACATGCTCCTGTATTTCCGTACAGTCAAAAGGAAAAGAAAAATAACGTACTGTAGTACATATTTACAAGGTTCAGTCCTCGTCATCATTGATGCAATTACCAGCGTTGCAGTAAACGACGATATATTCTCGTAAGTTGTCGAAGCTGAATTGTCTTCGCCTATCGCTTAAACAGTTTTTGTATCGAGAGAATTTCTGAAGAAAACCTCTAAAATGGGGGATCACTCAATTTCTTTAGAGGAATATTTGTACTGAGCATCATGTTGCACGTGTCGTTAGACCCTCACAACTAAATGATGATGATAATGATGATGATGATGATGCAGATGGTTCCTCAGATTTCATTTCAACGCATTTCCTGTTGCAATGTTTCTCTATAGCCTGAGTTGTTCTGGTTTTTATTTCAATTTTACATACATTACGTCCACACCTGTGGAGTAACGGTCAGCACGTCTGGCCGCGAAACGAGGTGGCCCGGGTTCGATTCCCGGTCGGGGCAAGTTATCTGGTTGATGTTTTTTCCGGGGTTTTCCCTCAACCCAATACGAGCAAATGCTGGGTAATTTTCGGTGTTGGACCCCGGACTCATTTCACCGGAATTATCACCTTCATATCATTCAGACGCTAAATAACCTAGATGTTGATACAGCGTCGTAAAATAACCCAATAAAAAATACATACATTACACGCAATATTGTCTTCGTTAATACATAAAATGTCACTCTCATACTTCTTAATTGCATTTCGTATCTCTGAGCGAATTTAACGTTTTTCCGTTATGAATGGACCAGCACAACACTATTAATAATAATAATAATAATAATAATAATAATAATAATAATAATAATAATAATAATAACAATAATAATAATAATAATAATAATTTAACCTGGCAGAGTTAAGGCCATACGGCCTTCTCTAACACTCAACCAGGAGTAAAACTGCGTTACAAAAAACACTACAAATTTACAAAGTACACTACAATTTTACACACAAAACTGAATAAAATAATAATAATAATGTAATGTAAACAACAAGTAAGTAGAAATCAGATATAATATATAACATACAGAAAGAAAATAAAAAGCATAATAAAATGTGAACAGCAGGTCAAAATAAATCAGACAAACAAAGTATAAAAAAATAAGACAATTATTGATAATAATAATAATAATAATAATAATAATGATAATAGTAATAATAATAGGCCTAATAATAATTTTTATTATTATTATATTATTGCTATTCAACGTGTACTAAATACTTGAGCAGGATAACACAACTGCACGGATCGGGGTTCCTTCGTTTTGTACGCTGCTGTACTCGCCAGGTACACAAAAGACGGACGGCGCGGCATGTGCCATATACTCTGATACGAAACAACTTCACTTTTCCTTAAGTCATCCCGCATACACTGTCTACTAATCATGTATTTTTTTTTTTACTAACTAATTTATTTTCTGTAAACTCCTTCAGCTATTTTAAACATCAATAAAAGTTTAAGTCGATATAGCAGTAGGATAATTTGATGATGATGATGATGATGATAATGATGATGTTCTGATTGGATTACCAAGGATCCTATTTTATTGCTTGTGGGAGATATACTCACCGAACTCCATGAGTTAACCGATCCGGGGCTTCAATATCCATTACGCATTTCGCAGTAAACTACGCAGTACGTAGGCGAGGATCCTGGAATAGTGTGTTGACACAGTTATGAGAATTTCGACTCTTGCTCTAATGGAGTCAAGAATTCCCCCATCGGCCTTCACACATATATATACCTGGCGTCTATTTCAGTACCCGGCTATGACTACGTGGGTTTATTCCCAGAAAAGCACTGATAAACAAACACAAAGTGGACACGTGTTCGCTTTGGTAATGCGTTACAGCTCCGTATAAACTACAGCGCTTTGCATTCGTCTCTTCTACGTCCTCTGAGGATTCAATTAGAGCTTAATTGTTTGCTCTACAAACCATAAAAGTTATCCAATAAAAGATTAATAGAAAAATATTATGTTTAGTGTTATGAAATACTGAAATCCAGAGGTCGCCAGTGATCTACAGGGTGGACACAAAGACTCGTTACACCCTATAAATACCACAAACATACAATTTATGTAATTTCGGTCATAATGTAGACATACACAGGTTGTAACTTTAATAATGGCAACTATTTATTTATTACGAATATACAAGTGATACATCTGTGGAACTTCCGTAGTGCTGCTTATGAGTAGGTTTTCTCCGGAGCGGTTGTTTGCGCGCTTTCAATCGGAGACCTCCGGTTACCCTCCGATTGATGCCGCGCAGGTTGTATATGTGCTGTGGCGCAGACATACACTTTCCGCTGAGCATTCCTTTAATCGGATCAGGTAGTGATTCGAGTCCGCTGACGTCCGCGTATCTTTTAAAATAAGTTCTAATTTGTTGTTTAATCTCTCTTTTATGTTTATGTCTGTCTCTTTCTTCGGCCCTTTTTTTTCTTGTTTCGCTTGAAGTGCTACGTTAGCTGACAGATTTTTTTCTAGTTTTAAAATTCGTAGTATATGTGGAAAGGCGTATTAGTTTTATGTCATTGATCAAATTAATAGCATTCAATCTAACTGCAAAACTAACGCAGAAGTAAAGCTTTTCAGTAGCTAATGTAAAAATGTATACTGTAGTTCTCCTAGAAACTCTCGTTTAATCGCAGACAGTGTTTGTCAATTATTATTCTAATCGGTTTAGTTTAACGTAAAATATATTGAGGGAGCTTCAGAATGGAACAAAAGAAACGTGTGATATCAATGGGTTAAAGTTTACTGTCCAACATAATTTATTCAGATTCTTCACCGGACGGGATTGTGATTATTGTGTTGAAGGGTGTCAGTATTTGAACTGTCTCTTCTAAAACGCGCCACTCTTTCTCTGTAATAAAAATATAAACGGATATCAACTTAAGAATAATTGTAATTATGTAATTACCACATGTTTCCTTAGTTTCATTCAGAAACTCAATATTTTAATCCAAACAGTAAAATATAACTTAAGTCGTCTATTAAATATTTCGTATGTGTTTTATTGCATCGAAACTTACGTTTTAGAGAAATTTCAAGACTTTTTCCTATACTGTGGGCCTTTGGGAACAATAGCACTTAAACAATTTAAAAATAAATCTTATCAAATGTTTTGCGTAATTGTTTTTATCAAGTTCGCGATTATGCGATCGCTTCAAATGGTCTAACACATTCGAAGTTCCACTACCCTTAGAGTAAATTCGCCCACAAAGTTTACAATGTGCGACTTTATTATTACATTAAACTAAATTAAAGAATTTCCATGCGACGGATATCCGATTTGGTGCCATTTTATTCCACTTACAACTACCGTCAGTCCGTACGCGCCGGTCGTCCTTGAGCTAACTGTCGCTTCGCTCCGAACCCCCGCATCCCTCCGTATGTCTCCTGTTCCACCTACGGTAGTACCGGAGATCACCGGTGGAGAGCTTTATTCGTAATCTCCGATTCCTCCGCGGTAGTAGTCACTCCGATGAGCAGCACTGAACTTCCGTAGTCCTTCAGTCTAGTAACCAGCATTGTCTACAACTCGTTGCCAGCGATGTGGAAGTCGTAATATCCCTAGCAGCTCCTGTTCTGTTGAAGTTTCTGAAGGACCGCCCTACCTGTCCTTGAATCGTGCATTAGACATACTATATGTGTACATAGATTGTGTACATTTTCATCCTCCACTTTGATTTAAGTGGTAACGATGTGGGCTAAAATATCAGTGTACGTTCATAATTTTGAAAATCTCCTATTTAACGACGCTGTATAAACTTCTATGGTATTTAGTTTCGGTGAAAATAGTGGAAGGGACATGGTATTTAGAGAGATGAGTCAGGGACTCGCTCTAGGATTATCTGACATTCTCTTTACAGTTATGGAAATTCGAATACAACCAAGTTCAGCCTCAGAGCATGAGTCCACCTTGCTATCTCACGGCTATGGAATTAGCTTTCACGATTCTGAACTGGAGTGAAACTGGCCTCGGAACCCTACCTATAACGAATGTTTCACACAGAAGGAACAAGATATAAATTCCTCCATTCGTCTGAGCAGTTCATTTTGATCCAGCTATTGCAATTAACTTAGGGGAGAGTTGGGTAGTATAGGACATCGGGTAATATCGGACAGTGTATAGCTCTATTGATAAATTGTTTGTTTGTGTTTGTAATTTGAAGTAGTTTGCATGATATGTATTATCAATTTCTGTATATCACAACTGGTTGAATTGTTTAGCCTATGCCTTAAATTTAATTAACTTAATTCTTTGTATTATACATATAGCTCAACTGATGAATGATCGTTTGCGTTTGTAAATTTAATGATGTGATTGGCTATGTATTGTATACTTTCAGTAGATCCATCGATGTAGCTCAGTCGGCAGACTCGCTGGGCTGCTGATCCGGAGCTGCGTTCATGATTGGGTTGGATCCCCCTTTGATCTTTGGTTTCTTCCGAGGTTTTCCACAGCCGTGTAACTGAAGCCGGATGGTCTATGGAGAGTCCTCGGCATCAACCCCTTTGATTTGATTACCTGGTTGGATTTTTCCGAGGTTTTCCCCCAACCAAAAGGCAAATACCGGGTAATAATTTGGCGAATTCTCGGACCTCACCTCATCTCACTACATCTCGCCCAAATATTGTAAAAAATTGCACAAAATTGTAAAAATTGTAGGAAGTTACTAAATTATAAAACTGTAAAAATTTGTAAACATTGTAATTGTAATATTGTAAAATTTTTTCTTGTTCCACATCTTAAAGCTATATTGCTCATGTAAGATCTATGGAATAAAATGAATGAATGAATGAATGAATTAACGAATGAATGAATGAATTTCTTTCATCTACCACCAGATGATAGTACCTGAATGACATGGTTACGTTTCTGTGATGTCGCATACAGAAACGTAACCATGTCATTCAGGTACTACCATCTGGTGGTAGATTAAAGAAACGCACTGTCCGTTATTATCCAATCAGCGTATTCCGAATCTCACCGGTCCGGTGGCATCAATGACGTCACGTTGCATCGAAATAAGGAACAAAACTGCTGGAAGGATCGATGGCTGTCATGGCGACTGTACAAGTTGTTGTCTGTGCTACGCTAGCAAAATTTTCGTACTCCCATCTCGTTCAAAGAAAAGATAGCATAAACAATTTATTTCTTGAACCGGTAGTAATAACGGGTCCGTTGACATGTTTGCTCATAAGCCATTAACATATTGTTTTTACGTTGTGCTCATTACAAACAATACAGCAGAACACACCGCCATGACACAACAGTACACGATGTTATTCGTCTGCTAATTCTCGCCCTATACAAGAACCAATCAGATTCACTGATGGCGGCTGATGGAGACTGCCACCACCTCTGCAAGTAGATGGCACCGGTGCGACACCGGTGGAGCATCAATGACGTCATCGGTGGAATTAGGAACACCGTGATGCCATCGAATTCCTCACCGGTAAGATTCGGAATACGCTCAATGTCCGATACTACCGAACTCTCCCCTACTTTAGTACAGTTGTAGACTTGATTTCTGTGAAGTAACATTGCATTGGGTATTAATATATATTATTTACAAAAATAACTGATGAATTGTCCGTTGAGCAACTAGAAAGCTTAACGCTTGATGTAATAAATGTTTTTCTTAGTCTGTGACTTGAAAACAAGTCGCCCGAGCTACAGAGATTTCTAAGTTAACACGAAACTCAAACATCAAGACTAATAGCTCTGACATAACTTGTGGGGGTAATTGTGGGGTGGTGGATTTCACTGCGGAGCGGACCACCCCAGTGCAGTCAGCTGTCTCGCTTTCTGGCTGACACTCTACGCTTTACATATTAATTTCTCTGAAATTAAGAAACAGCTGGCCGGCGGAAAGAAAGAAACACACTTGTTACTTGAACGACTGAGAATGAATTTAAATCTCCGACTTCAACTTCAATTTATGGTTACATGTTAT
The DNA here is from genome assembly GCF_040183065.1 of Periplaneta americana. Taxonomy (NCBI): domain Eukaryota; kingdom Metazoa; phylum Arthropoda; class Insecta; order Blattodea; family Blattidae; genus Periplaneta; species Periplaneta americana. The sequence goes on along the minus strand of NC_091128.1, from coordinate 154,805,058 downwards.
TTATATGATAACATTGTAACACGTGTATTAATTTGAATTTTTCTAAGTACTAACACTGCACCTGTTCCTTCCACACTTTATATTTAAAGAAGTGTCGGTTGCAATAAAGATTATGGAAATATGTAGGTAAGTGTGGACGCTTGGAAAGGAATACGTTAACATAAACTTATACTTCAGCTGTCTCTATATTATATGTGAGGCGCTTATTTTGATTGTAGTAGCAAGTTGCATGATATTTTGCCAGCAATAAATTAACAAGGGTAAAAATATTTGTATTTTTTATTTATTTTTTATGTAGTTTACTTAAACCTTAAGACACTTGTCGGAGTAAACTCTAAGTTCAGTCCCTCATATCCTCGACACTAATGTAATAATGGTGTACATTGAAATATTCAACTACTCCAAGAAGTTATGTCAGGGCTATTAGTGATAATTAGGACCATGACATCGGTATATTTTTATTAGTCTGAGGTGAACATACGACGCCTCGAACAGAATGTAGTCGACGTGTTTCAAGTACAGGCAGCGAAAGCTAATTTGGCACACCTAAGCAAGCATGTTCCGTGTTTTGTATACGACTATTGCTTATTATAAAATCAGGACAATACAATCTATATATAATTTCAACTGGTAATGGAAATTACGGGAAAAGGGCTGAACGGATTTTAATGAATGACCCGTCGTTCTGAAGCTTGGCATCCAAGGATTTTCAGAAAAGTAGTAACTTTCAGTGAAGCGTTAGTTTTCCTACATAATTTTCCTATTTTCCAAAATCCATCTTTCGTTAGTTTTGAGAACTAATTGCATTTCAGTACGGCCGACTTGATGCTCGTTTCGCTTCTCCAGCATCAAGTCGGCCGTGATTTCAGAATAAAACAAAACACACACTAAAATAAACAATAAGCTATTACACGAAGGCAATGACCTGCAGGATTGCTGACATATTTAGAGTTAAAATTCAATTGGTTATTAAAAACTTCAGCAAGACTTACTAAAAGTAATTTACAGGTCTGATTCTGTGGTGTGTAATTTTCTGAGTACAGCTGTGTATTGGATATTGAAATCTACAAAACTTGAGGTGGTTTGATGACATTATCACCATTAGAAATGAAATATTATTATAGTTAATGCCATGATGTGACTATTTTTCATTAATTACACATATTAATGCTATAATGATATGAAAGTGAAACGTTTTGGGGTTATGTAGTATGCCTAAGTAGATGTAGAGAATATCTTAAATTAGATCCTCATTTCTATAATTTACTGAGTGGCGACTATTATATATATAAACAAAAGTAACAATGTCAAGATGCGTTGAAACTCAAAAACTAAATCTTGATAAGTTCAAGAAAAAGTATTTGGCATAAAAAAACCATCAGAGGGAGTATGTTTTATTATTATGGAAGCAAATAACTTTCGAAATGTCAAATATTCTTCATTGAAAATAAATCTGAAAAATTTTTATTTGAACGTCTAATGAACTTAGTTTGCAGCATTTGCTGCACAAGCCACTAGTATTATATAATAAGGTCTAATATCGGAAAGGTCTAAAATGCTGGTGAGGTTGAGATATCATACTTAAATTTTCACAAATGTGGTAAAACATAAGTCTGAAAAGATGTTTTTTTTTTTTAATATTTAGAGTTTATCATTACAGTTTTAGAAAGCCGAAAACGTATATGGCGTACAATTTTGCTTTCTCCATATTTAACTGTTACATTAATTTATTTATCACATCAATTTCGTACCTGATTTTTCTTGCATGTTATTTTCTTGGTTTCGGTCCCTGCTGCAATAAACAACAACATTCATTTTCAAAGTTTCAAATGAAAATGACCGCCGAGTGTCGGATAGTATAACATCGTATACGGAAAAACTGCGTTCAATATCGGTTGAAACCAAGGGCGCGTATGTAAAATATTTCATATTATCAATTTCATATATTATATATATATATATATATATATATATTTATATATATATATTCTTTTATTCTCTTCCGCATCATATGAATTACAATCTTTATTTTTGGCTATAAGATGATTTACCTATAATTTTAATAATACACGATTACTTAAAATTAAGACGAAATTAAGATATATGGATCATATGCGGAGACTAAGAAAAAGACAAAAAATAAGAAAGACTGAAGAATGCTGAGTTTGTAGTGAAAGACCTGCCCTTGGGTAGAACACTCTGAATGAATGAAATCAAAATTACTACTACTACTACTACTAACTTACTTGCTTACTTACTTACTTACTGGCTTTTAAGGAAAGCCAGGTTCATTGCCGCCCTCACATAAGCCCGCCATTAATCCCTATCCTAAGCAAGATTAATCCATTCTCTATTATCATATCCCACCTCCCTCAAATCCATTTTAATATTATCTTCCCATCTACGTCTCGGCCTCCCTAAAGGTCTTTTTCCCTCCGGCCTCCCAACTAACACTCGAGACGCATTTCTGGATTCGCCCATACGTACTACATGTCCTGCCCATCTCAAACGTCTGGATTTAATGTTCCTAATTACGTCAGGGGAAGAATACAATGCGTGCAGTTCTGTGTTGTGTAACTTTCTCCATTCTCCTGTAACTTCATCCCTCTTAGCCCCAAATATTTTCCTAAGCACCTTATTCTCAAACAGCCTTAACCTATGTTCCTCTCTCAAAGTGAGAGTCCAAGTTTCACAACCATAAAGAACAACCGGTAATATAACTGTTTTATAAATTCTAACTTTCAGATAATAATAATAATAATAATAATAATAATAATAATAATAATAATAATAATAATAATAATCGCTTTTCTTCACTCTGTACATCGACAGTCAGGCTCTGCGCTAGCCCAGCCAGTGACAGGCACACGTAGGCATGGCACCTGATTGGTGATTCCTCATTTAAATTCTCCACTTTAAGAATGTTCGCTGTTGTTTTCGTTATTGGCGTTTGGCGTAAAATGAGGTACAGCCAGCAAAAAAATTCTAAAATGGAATGTTAAAAGAGCATTATGCGCTTCTCACTTAAAAATTGAAATAAAATCTGATCTAAAGAAACCTTAGATTCAGTTAAGAAATCCATGTATCCGTAGATGCTCACAAAATTCCCTAGATGTACGTATAAATCCGTAGAGTTGGCAACGCTGACCTCACTCAATGAGTGACATTGACAGGAGGAACTATTATCCATGATTCGGGCAGGAATCGAAACCACAACCGTGCTTTCCACACGCTTATAATCGCTGCTTACACCACTGCCGGTAGATAGTGCTACATTCAACTGCGGAGTTTCACGTTCAAGGTTGAAGTGTGAATGTCAAGTTCGAGAAGCATGAAGAACAGGCAGGAGTCGGGAAGTAACACATCTAAACCCGAGTGGTGAAGTCTACAGCATGGATGTCTCGAGCACTACTACCACTTCACACAAACTACGTTGCCAGTATTTTAATCCAATAACGAACAATATAATTAGTAACAAATTCCATAACAAGAATGCGTGAAGCTGTTCCTTTTTTTTAACCGTGCTTGTTTGTTGTGGTTTCAGTCCATTCACAGACCATATGTTCCAAAACATGAACCACCTCGCGTCAGGCAATAATGACTAACAACAGCACAGCTGTACGAATGCCAAAAAGGAGATAGCCTACTCGCTGTCGTCTTATTTCAGTAAATAGCTTCTCGGCATTTCTGCCACCTGTTGCTGTAGTTAGCCAAATCCATCTACATAAACAGATGCAATCATTCCCTTCTGTGCATAAAATCAACTCGTATACAAAAGAAAGATAATTCATTGTCTAAGACAGGGGTGTCAAACTCAAACTGGTGTGTGGGTCATATATTTCAATCAAAAGAGCACAGCTGGTCGTAGATCGGGGCAAGAAAATTTCAGTGTGAGATTATAAGCCGTATATATCTATACTAATAATACATCTGTAACCGAAATTTTTCTGGTAATTTTCGATTTTCCAAACATAATTGGTGTTAACATGTATAATTAACCATCCTGAAACCGAAAATCGTTTTTTTTTATTTTGTTTATATGTCTGTCTGTCTGTCTGTCTGGATGTTTGTTACCTTTTCACGCGATAACGGCTGAACGGATTTCGATGAAAATTGGAATATAAATTAAGTTCGTTGTAACTTAGATTTTAGGCTATATGGCATTCAAAATACATTATTTAAAAGGGGGGTTATAAGGGGGCCTGAATTAAATAAACCGAAATATCTCGCTTATTATTGATTTTTGTGAAAAATGTTACATAACAAAAGTTTCTTTAAAAATGATTTCCGATACGTTTCATTCCAAGCAAAATTTTGATGGGACCAAATTGCACCAAAAACAGATGTTTTCTGAACCAAATGATCATATTTTAATTATTTTCATTTAATAACCATTAAGAAACATATTTAAGGAATTATCATTGCACTAAATGAGTGGTCTCTAGACCAAAATGATCGCATTTTAATTATTTAAATACAATTTCAATTAAGTGACATATTAAACGATTTATCCTTCTATCAAACACGAATGTTCCCTGGACCAGATGTCCTATTTTAATTATATAATTACTTTATATTTATGTCTAACAAGTGCAGCGGAGCGCACGGGTACGGCTAGTTTTATGAATATAACTTCAAATTTTAACTTCAATTACATACAGAGACGGAACAGATCTTAAGGCAGGAGCCATGTCATTTATGATGACTGATAATATTTAGAAGAAACTATCATTGTAATAATACTTGTTTTCATACATTCATAACTACACTTTAAGCAAATGTTTTCGTATATAATATTTTGCAAACCCTGTGTAGTCGGCAACCCAATTTACTTCCACGAAAGAAGTGTTGTCTATTAAAAGTTGTTTCTGTGTAAATATGTAAAATTAGGTTTCTTTCTGATTACTTTTAAATGGTATACAATAATTATTCGTTCATAAGTAATTTGCGTTTTACTACTTTATATACCGGTTATTAGTTAAGTACACTTCTTGCTTAAGCATTCTTCTTTATTAGTCGAGTAGACTAATTTATAGGCTACTTTGGTTCCCTTTATATTTTCATCACATTTATTATATTCAAGTGACCATAGACTTGTCTTAGAAATACAGTTTATTCGTCTCTCTCTCTCTCCCCCATTATATATATATCCTTCATGTATGCACACCGTGATTACAAAATAAATAGACAAATTAAACATGTTATAAATTCATGACCATTGTAGATGTGTAGATGTAGAAATTCTATTTATAGATTTCTGTTCAGCAGCAAGAAAGGCTACCGGTGTATCTCGGGCGGTAGGCGCCCATGCCTGTCATGTGAACGATGAAAGAGTAATGGAACGGAGAAAAATTCTCTCCGGCGCCGGGATTTGAACCCGGGTTTTCAGCTCTACGTGCTGACGCTTTATCCACTAAGCCACACCGTATTCCACCCCGGCGTCGGAAGAATCGTCTCAGTTTTAAGTTCGAACTCTTGGGTTCCCTCTAGTGGCCGCCCTCTGCACTACGTCATAGATATCTATGAACCTAGGACCGAAGTCACTAGAGGGAACCCAAGAGTTGAAACTTAAAACTGAGACGATTCTTCCGACGCCGGGGTGGAATCCGGTGTGGCTTAGTGGATAAAGCGTCAGCACGTAGAGCTGAAAACCCGGGTTCAAATCCCGGCGCCGGAGAGAATTTTTCTCCGTTCCATTACTCTTTCATCGTATGACGACGCAGAATAACTGCATGCAAATATCATATGTACTTCGGTACATTAAAATAATATATCTGTCATGTGAAGCTACATATAGGCGTGAGTTTTGGGAATTAATGAAAAGATGATATCTTTTTTCTGATTATCTGGCTCTTTCTTTTTTACCGAAGTGTTAGGCGAATGAAGGTAGATATACGAGTATAGCGAATTCTCGACCTCATGTCAAGAAAAAAGGATATTACAATCACCAATTCCACCAACGCTAAAGAATCTAGTGTTAGAATAAAACGAACTTAACTTTCTTGGTCACTTGATAAAATATTTATTGCTCAGTATTCAGACCACTTCGTTGATGTTTTGAGAATGTAGTCATATATGTTGTCCCGTTTCTTTAGTTTCCTGTTAACTATTCCACAAAAATTCTTAAATAATAGTCGCTGTAGTTATATATATATATATACAGTAGTTATTTTTCACTCTACCCAGTACGGTACTTCATAATTCAGGTATTTAACACATATAATTAAACCCAGAGAGTTTACGCTTATAACTTTTATTTGACCGGATACTATCGTTGATTCTGCTTATGCAATAAATATTATTAGTAGAGCAGTGCAAAGGGAGCAGTTGTTCGACACGCCGGCAACAGGGCAAGGGTTGTAAATTCACCTTGTGTACCTGCAGAGGTCTGACTCTGCGGTACACAGGATAGCTGCAAGCAGTAGGTACAGCGTAGTAAAGCAAACGTCAGTACTAAAGAAACAAGAACAGTTCGGTTCTAGTGTTACGATGTCTAAGGCGGAGAAAATTCGTTCGGCAAAGTTTAAGAGACTTAATTCCGAATATGGTGATATTTTTGTTAATTGATTCAAGCATAAAACAAATTGGAATACATTGAATCGAATTATGGGTTTATTCCTGATTGTATAACGGCTTTAGAAAAGTCTGTTACAAAACTGGTTGATCAGATTTCCCTACTGCGAAATATCTGGAAGAAAGTGACTCAAGTAGACGATAAAATTGGTAAAATAATATCTGCGAAAATAGCAAATAAGTTGAAAAAATGGTGGATATTATAAACTCTGAAAGATTAGTGACAGTATTTCTGGAGATAAGGATTCCTTTGAAGAACTAACAGAAGTTGAAAAAAAAAATGTTTTACAGGATTTTACGTATGCCCCAGTTGTCTCAACAGACGTAGAAAGAAGCCTCTCCACATATAAGGCCATGCTATCAGATAGACGAAAATCGTTTTCTGTTAATAACGTACAAATGTCATTTGTTGTGCATTGTAACAATATTTGGAAGAAATCTGATAACGTATAACATGTGCATTAATAAATCACACTCATTGTAAAGAAAAGGAAAAACAAAAAAACTATTTTTCAAGTGCTTTTGCGAATAGAATAACATGAACCCGTTACATATAAACAGTGATTTTGTTTGCGTTCAGTATGAAATCATACATGTATACAGTATATTATTTGTTTAGGATGAAATGGTTAATTAGTTTTGTAATTTTGAAATCTTACTAAAGTATCTGTAGAAACGTTAGAGAACTGTGTCATTTCTATTTTGTCGTCTGTACGTCAACACATCGTGTACATGACCGTCGCTTGTACACAGGGAACACGCCGAGTAACGTCGGGACCCTTGCTATGATGCCATTCTGTCTGTCATGTGCTCCGTCTGCACCGCTCTAATTATTAGTTTCGATTTAATTGAATGCACTTACCAAATTCTCAATTTCTTATCATTATGAAGACTTAAGGGGTTAGGTATGGCTTACAGCAGTAAAATTTTGGAAATATTCAACATCTTTTCCTCCATTACTGTATCTTGTACAATAATGAAAATTAGTATGAGTAAAACACTGTTCTGCTGCTATATGAAAAAAAAAAATATTTTTACGATTTAAAAAAAATTATTTACTTTTTTTTTATAAATTCAGTTTACTGTGCAGTGATGAAGCGTTTCCATCATAACTCAAAAATTATCCGACATTCTGTGATGACATTTTTGTGTGTCTTTATGCATGCCATATCTACAATATTGTGACAGCGACGTGAGAATCGAACTCACGACCAGCGTCCCGCAAGAAAACAGATCGCGCGGAGCACGGGGGGACGGCGCGCGGCGGAGTAGTGGGGAAAGGGGCCTACACGCGAGGGGAGGCTGCGCGCGCAGCTGCTACTTAACGCAGTGAATGGGAAACGGACCTTCCCGACCCTTCGAGAAGTCCGTCGAAGTGGAGATATCCAGATAATTCTCTACACACCTGTAGAAATTTCTCGCAACTATGATTTTGCTATTAAAAGAAGAAGCGCCAGCGAACTCGAGCAGTTTTTCAGTTGATTAATCAGCCAGTCAGTGACTAAGCCAGAGCAAGCGAGCCAGTCTTGTGTACCGGAGTTCGACTCGAGTGTGCGTCCGCAACTGTTGTCAGCATCCGAGGGACCTGAGTTCGAGTGCAGTGGACCGCAGTTGGAGGGACCTGAGTTCGAGTGCAGTGGACCGCAGTTGGAGGGACCCGAGTTCGAGTACAGTGAACTGTCTCTGAAGGTCTGTGGTTCGAGATTCTGTGAACTCGAGTGACTGAGCTAGAAGAACTGTGAACTGAGAACTGACAGTTCTGATTTGTAAATAGTGCTTTGTAAATATTAGTTAAGATTAACAGTTCATTGTTGTTCGTACTAGTCCAAGTAAATTGTCATTGTCGTCGGTGGAGTGCTATAACGAATACTGTGTTGAGTGAAAATCCTATTGTTGACGAGAGCGTTCAAGGCGAATTGTAGAAAGAAATTATTGTTATGACGAATAAATTACATTGTTGTTACTAATAAAATTTACAATATGATGCGAGATCACTTCTCTACCTTTGATAGATTGTCTGATAAAAAATAAATTCACTTAAAATGGTCAAATGCCAGTATTTTCTTCTAACACAAAAAAAAAAAAAATTATTAAGGAATGTAGTTGAAAGAGCACGATGTTGTAAACATGAGTTTCAGCAATAAAATAAAAGAGAGAGAACATGAAAAAGTTAACAAGTTTATGAGTTATGAGGGAAATGCTTCATCACTGCACAGGGAACTGCCACCATATTTAATTTTGAAAAAAAAAATATATATATATAAATATTTTTTAAATCGTAAAAATATTTTTTTCATATAACAGAAGGATAATGTTTTACACATACCAATTTTTATTATTGTAAGTCCACACCTGTGGAGTAACGGTTAGCACGTCTAGCCGCGAAAGCAGGTGGCCCGGGTTCGATTCCCGGTAGGGGCAAGTTATCTGGTTGAGGTTTTTTCCGGGGTTTTCCCTCAACCCAATATGAGCAAATGCTGGGTAACTTTCGGTGTTGGACCCCGGACTCATTTCACCGGCATTATCACCTTCATTTCATTCAGACGCTAAATAACCTAAGATGTTGATAAAGCGTCGTAAAATAACCTACTAAAATTAAAAATTTATTATTGTACAAGATACAGTAATGCAGGAAAAAAATGTTGGATGTTTCCAAACATTTTACCCCTGTAAGCTGTACCTAACCCCTTAAGTCAGTGGAAAACAATATCGTTGTTTTGACGAGTTGTCTTCTCTTGTCTTATATAAGCTATATAAAATTGAATTTTACAGGCATTTTGTATAATTTTCGATAAGCTGATGTAAATGGAATTGTTGTGGTATGTTTTGCCTCTGAATAGCTTATCTTCTGCTAACAAGGGATGCTTTCGGACCTGGCGATTTTCGTCGGAAGGTCCGAAAGCATCCCTTGCAAGTGAACAAATTCATTTAGCAGAAGATAAGCTATCAGACGGCAAAACATACCACTACAATTCCATTTATATGAAACTGAGTTAAGATCCACAATTTCATTTTTTCATGTATTTCAATTTCTTGTATTAGGCTTTCAGTTTTGCTCAAAATCCAAACTCTTTTATTCTCTGCCAGTCAGAATGAATCTTTCGTAAGTACACCTATTTGTCTGTGAGTTTACTAATAATACATTTTTCTTTTTTCCCGCCATTTTAGAGTAATCGTTTCACTCTATATTGTACGTAATATTTCTTCGATTTCCCTAAGCACAAAATCACTCTCAGGAGAGTGGTAGAATTTTTGTATAATAATAATAATAATAATAATAATAATAATAATAATAATAATAATAATAATAATAATAATAATAAATGAACAAAAATAAAGGAACAAACAAATGAACAAAAATAAACAAATAAATAAATAAACAAAATAATTAAATAAATAAATTAATTAATTAATTAATAAGTAAATAAATAAATAAATAAATAAGTAAATAAATACATAAATAAGTAAATAAATAAATAAGTAAATAAATAAATAAGTAAATAAATAAATACGTACATTGGGTTCCATTAATACCGTCTCGTTTCTTAGTCTGACAACGAAAACTGCGTCTTCTGCCTCCACCCCTACTGTGTATGTGAAAATTGACTCGCCTGTATTTTGCATTTCGGTTTTCAGTGGTGTTCATGCTAGAGCAGTAGCTACACAATTAGAACTAATCTGCGATGTATGCCAACATTTCAGAGGTGTAGCGGCACGCCACTACTCATAGAAATCGCTATCTGTATGTCTGTTGTATATAACTTACTATCATAACAGTGGAAAGTGGAAGAAGTACTGGCTGTAAACAAATTTCAAAACGTGACGGCATTAATGGAATAGATTGTACATACGTTTTCATAAGTTATTAATATCTATTTTTCTTTCGGATTTTTCCTTCCCCAGCATTTAAAACTGTTAATTTACTGGTTTTCAATTGCAAAACAATTTATTACATTCAAGCACTGTATGTGTACAGGAATAAATTTACAACGCTCCACACATGTACAAAATCTTTAGACTTGTTCATTTTCAGTATGTGCCACCAGCTGTTCTGTGCGCCAGTTATTTTACTCCTCACTATTTTACAGTGATGTAACCAATCTGCCACTTTAGTGCAAGCAAATGCTACCCCTTCTTCAGATTAATTTAAATGTTCCACCATTTTCCAAGCCATTGTCTTTCACGAACGTGAAGCTTCACTCGTGCTGCTGTTACGAGTTTGTCCTACGATTCTTTCCAATTTGCTTAACTTTCACTGCCGTCATATTTTTCTTTTCCGCATAATTAACTCTAGTGTGTTCATTTTCCTTCTATTAGAATTGATAAAAAAAAGTCACAGTTCTTTCGTCTAGCTTTTTGCAATGTAATTATACGAGTTTATTGGCGCTGAGATGCTTGGCAAATAATAGTTCTTGAGAATGCAGACTTTCAACAACCGTTGAGTTTTCCTTTCATAAATGAAGAACCGATTGGGATCATATTTATTCTCTAGCCGTACGCGTGCGCTCCGCTGCACCTGTTAGAAATAAAAATAAAGTAATAACATAATTAAAATAGGACGTTTGATCCAGGGAACATTCGTGTTTGATAGAAGGATAAATCGTTTAATATGTTACTTAATTTAAATTGTATTTAAATAATTAAAACGCGGTCATTTTGGTCCAGAGAGCAATCATTTGGTGCAATGACAATTCCTTTAACATGTTTCTTAATTGTTATCACATGCAACCATAGTTTAATGAAGATTGACATATCATTTAGTTTTACTGTGTATACTTCATATTATTTGCTATATGTTTCAGAAGTTACTGTAATAACATTGTAGAATTACGTCCATCTAGAGAAACTACACTTTCCAATGATGAAATAATAATTAAACAATTAATTAGCTTCCGATATTACTTCATACAAACACAGAAACATTCTCTGTAGGCTATATTTAATAGCTTTCGATTGTTGTTGTCCAAGGCCCCTTATAGACGAAGTCATTTGTTTTTATTTCAGTACAGCGCCTTAGATGACGTTGTTATTGTAATTTTAAAACTCATTTATCTCATTAAATATCAGTCGTATCAAAATTTTGTATAGAATAAAACTTATCGGAAATTATTTTTAAAGAAACGTTTGATATGTAACATTTTTCATGATAATTAATAATAAGGGAGATATTTCGATTTATTTAATTCAAGCCCCCTTATAACCCCCCTTTCAAATGAAGTATTTTGAATGCCATATAGTCTAAAATCTAAGTTACAACGAACTTAATTGATATTCCAATTTTCATATTAATCGGTTCAGCCATTATCGCGTGAAAACAAACAAAAATTTCAAAAAAGCGATTTTCGGTTTCAGGATGGTTAATTATACATGTTAACACCAATTATTTTTGGAAAATCGAAAATTACCAGAAAAATTTTGGCTACAGATTTATTATTAGTATAGATTTCTAGCCGGTCATTTAACGATGCTGTACTGTTAGTGGCGATGTAATTGGTGGTAGCGAGACGATTAAGAAAATAAGCCACAGGATTATCCCATATTCGCCTAAAAATTATAAAGAAAGCTCTGAAAATCCGAAGTCAGGTAATCAATCAACCTAAGCGGGATTCTAATCCATGTCCGAAAGCAGCATCATAGTATTAGTGCAGATTCCTAATCCTTACTAATTCTTAATAACCATATAACCGTGAAATATGTACTGGAAAAATTGTCAGAGTAAACTCGGCTAATTTCGTAACAGGGCTAATTTCGTGATATTTTTATTTAAAGTTTCACGAAATTATACCAGCGACAAATGTAATTCTAATGGTATAGTGTAAATTGGAGAAGTTATATTATAACATATTAGATTTTGTTCGCTTCGCTCATGCAATGACGTGAGTGTTTTTTTTTTTTTTTTTTTTTTTTTTTTTTGTAATTACTTGAGTTGCGAGATCTATAGCTTTGAATTTGTGAGTGGATACACCATACGAATTCCTTTGTTAAAAGAAGATTTTTTTTTTGCTGTGTTTTGAGATCCAAATTATTTTCAATGGTAAGTACTGACATTCCATACTTGAAGAGTCCACTGTAAGAATGATGGATGTCACTTTATTGTAGAAAATGAACCAAGACTGTCAATGTATAGTTTAAGACATATAGAATGTACATACAGAGTTATATGGCATTAACACTGATAGTCATTGTCCAGTAATGATCGGAAAATCACAGTTAAGCTTAGAGCGCTAACCATTTCAAACTTTCGATTGCTTCTCCTGTAAAAAGTATTCCAAATGACATCCATCATTCTTGCAGTGGACTCTTCATTTCTTGGTGAAAAATATAAATTTATCAATGCACTGATTATATAACAGAGCCTTATCTTGAGATGTTATTTTCTCAGTATTTTTGTCAATCCAGGAGGCTATTTTTGTCTTTAAATTCTTTCTATGGTACAACAATATTCTCTGATGAAAGAAATACCAAATGCATGAAACGTAAAATATTTGTATGTGTATACATAGCCTCTCTCATATATTGTGTATGTTGCAGATAGCAAATAATCACAAGGTCAAATTTTAAAATAAATAGTGCAATATAATTTATATGAAAGAGGCAATTGATTGTGTCTAAAACAAAGGAAAACCAAGTATTGAAACCTCGTATTTTTCTTGGCAAGTTCGACGAAGACCAGGAAAGTAGAAAAGCAACAGGCATTTCCAGTCTCTCAAGTGAGTTATAAGAGGTAGACAAAGAAACAATATCAACTTTAGGAGCCAAACAAAGATGATCTGTGATTAAAGAAAAGCCGAATGGTAATTTTGTGCGGATTTTGCTCAGGAAATTTCGAGGACGACAAGCATGGCGAAAGGTGGATTCAGTGTGTCAGTTGTGATCAATGGTTTCACTATACATAACAATACCTTTCAAAACACAGAAAGAACTTTAATTGTTTCGATTATAGGTGTGAATCTAATGGAGGAATTTAAAATTTGACTGAATATACACAAATATTTTGAATTTAAGGTCTATTACGAAATTACCCTTGTACTATCATGAAATTATACCAGCCTTTCTAGAGTGACAATTTTTTTTTTATTTGTATTGCTTGCTTGGAGTTATTGTAGGAATATATTTATTTGAGGTAAAAATAGTAACTTGTAACTTTCTGAAAGCTAATTATGTACGCACATTAAAACACTCGTTTTCTTTTAAATTTGAACCTTATTCCTGCACCAAAACCTTAATATCACGAAATTAGCAGAGTTTGCGGTATTAGATATAGTGGAGTAGGCCCATTTTAATTTATCCGGATAAACTCTAATGCTACTAAAACTGATTAGGAAGAGGAAAAGGAATTGATTGGGTCACTGGCTGAGAAGAAACTGCCTTCTGAAGTATGCACTGGAAGGAATGGCGAATGGGAGAAGAGTTCGGGGCAGAAGAAGATATCAGATGGTGGACGACATTAAGATACAAGTATATGAGCTATTCCATCTCAAATCGACCGAAATATAGAGAAAATTGACCTTACAATTTCTAAATACAATGAAACTTTTTTGTACGTAGAGAACTGTGATACAATGCTTTGTGCAAAGTTTCAGGCATCAGAACTTCATAGTGTTTAATTTAAAATATTTAAATTTATCGTATTTTCATCAAATTTGCAACTTTAAACTGTTGTAGCTCCGAAACCCTTTCACCCAATGATCAAAATCATGGTTTATTTTGATGCTGAGAAATTGAAGTTTATATTGACATATAAACAGATTTTCTTACTTTTTATGGAAATGGAGAAATTTGATTTTTCCTCATTAAGATGCCTTTGCCTAGGAAAAAATATTTTAAAAATATATAGTTAGATTCCGCATTGAAAGTACAAATAAAGATATATTTTTTACTGATGGTATGTTGATAAGAAAGTATTGAAAATATCAAATAAAGAAAATAAATAGTACGCGCGTGAACTAACCAGCTGACTGTGAGACGGGAGCTAGCCGAGACAAGCAAGGCAAGGATAAAAACACGTGATGTTTCGTCTAGTAGAGCATAGCTGGGCTAGCTTTATCACAAGTTTTCATAAACACAGGAGTAAAATGACGCCCAACGCTCGCATATCTTCAGCTCTCGGGCAGGGCGTGCGGTACTGCGCCGTTCAAGTTCAAACGTGTGAAAATAATCTATTTAATATCCTCGAAACGTATTGCCATACCACTGAGCAAACAATGCCGAATCCCTCTTGATAATACAAGGTTTTTTCTCAATATTTTTTTACATTTTTACAAATAAGCAAAAACCCTAAAAGTAAGTAAAATCAGATTATCTGTCTCTCTGTGTACAATAAAAATAAGGATTACTTCTTAACATAACCTACCAAATGTCTGCTTCAAAATGAGCTCCCGTTCATTGTTCTGCAGTAAATGGTTCCAGAGTTGTGAGCGCTGAAAGAGGCTTGTTTTTATAAAATACGCTAAATTTGTCGCTCAACAATACCAAAAACCGTTTGACTTTCGATCGTACATTTTTGCAAATGCACTCTCCTCAGCACCTTGTATAAATAGGGAAAAAATTAGAGTATAAAAAATGCGAGGTTTTCTACTGATCGATTTCATATGGAATAGGACGGATCATATGCGGAGATAAAGAGGAAGGCAGAAAATTGGAAACATTAGAGAATGCTGGGTTTGCAGTGAAACACCTGTCCTTGGGCAGAAAGTTATGAATGAATGAAGTTGAAATTTTTATATTACTGTTCCTTATTTTCCAAAATAACTAATACTTTCGCCGACCTGCTAAAAAGATATCTTCGCTTAAACAAAGTGAAATTCTACGTTGGTGTAGCTCGTGCAAGATACGAAGCCCTTCATCGACTAAGAGAAAAAAAAGAAAGATAGAACTTGGGGGAAGGGTGAACGCATAGTTGTTATTTACAACGGAACGGCGTATTTTTACCCAGATTTAAGGCTCGTAACCATCATTACACGCATACTATTCCTCCCTTGGACCGTCATTGAGCATTTGCTTGCAGGGTGATACACGCCTTGAATAGAGCTGCACGTCATATAAATCTCGCTTGAGATCCTTATTTCAGGGAGAGAAAAAGAGACACAACGAAGTGTGAAGGCGGGAGGAAACGGAATTGCCATTAGTCGCTGCTACATTCCGCTATAGTTTCAAGAGGAAATGTTTATTTCGCCTCTCATTTCAACTTTCGAGGGTGAGGCCCGGGGCATCTTCTTCTGTGGCGTGAGGGAAGGGCAATCGATCGTCTCGGTCCCGAGATGAACCAGATGTGCTTTCCCGCATTCCCTTCATTTCTCTGTTGGATGACCTGTTTTGTGTTTTCAGCGTCATTTGTTTCTCCCTCCTCTTCCGAATTTATTGTTTATTTCTCTTTTTTATCAGTTACATTTACCACGTAGTTACGAGTGTTTAAAGTGGAAATGCATTCCAGACAAAGCACAGATGCCGAGTCTCACATTCGCGTCCGGCACTCCCTGACATGTAAACGAAAATAGGGCAGTGGGTCTTATTATAGTGCTCTCGCCCATGCACACGTACCCGGTTTCAAATGCTGACAGACAACGTCAGAGCGTTCTTCCGTGTTTCGAGAATGCCAGGCGTTGCCGCCATCTGTGCCGCAGTGACAGCCCACACTAACAATGTGCGGGGTCGATCCCACGCACGAGGATTCCGAGGATAGGTAACTATTGCCTCTGACGTTTACCCTTCCTATAAATATATTGCAGGAATTGTAGGAACTCAACTTCAAACATCTCGTGCACCGCAAGAGTATCAACACTTTCGCATATTCGTTATTGGGCATTTATAGCCATTAAAAATATATTTAAATTATTATTTTTTATACGATATACTCCATACTCATTGTATAGAGCACATTTAAGTCAGAAAGCATGGGTAGACATAGCGACTCGGTTAGAAAAGCCAACGTAGTATTAGTAGTAGTATTTATTTATTTATTTATTTATTTATTTATTTATTTATTTATTTAACCTGGTAGAGATAAGGCCGCCAGGCCTTCTCTGCCCCTCTACCAGGAGATTCCAACTACAATATGAACAATAAAATTACAATTAATTTTAAATTTACAATTACAATTACAATAAAATCAAAGTACGAAAAGATTATCTGAATAATTAAAGCTAGATAATTTATCATAGAGAAACAAAGAATATTTTATATTTACTGAATTACAAATTAAATCTAGAATAACAAAATTGTATAGTGATGAAATTACTGAATATTGAAATATTTTGTGATAGATTAAAGAAACTATTTACAAGAAATCAATTACTGACCAAGTGCCTAGTAAGTTTTCGTTTGAATTCAATTTTATTTCGACAGTCCCTGATGCTAGCAGGTAGCGAATTCCAGAGTCTTGGCAGGGCTATTGTGAAAGAAGATGAGTATGAGGAGGTGCGATGGGATGGTATTGTTAGTATTGTTTCATGACGAGAGCGTGTGTACTATGGTAGGAAGGATCATGATTTTAAAATCAAATGTAGGAAACAGAAAACGGATGTAGGTAAATTCTCATTTTTAAATAGAAACATAAATAATTGGAATGACCTACCTGCAGCGGTCTTTCTTCCTTAAGGAGATTCAAGAATAACTTAAAAAGTTGTGTATAAAGTGCAAATTAAAATTAAGGTGACATTTAACATTTAATCTTTTAAGGTGACATGTATTTATTTAGCCTGACGAGTTAGTCCCTTGGTTTGAATTGTAAATTATTTAAAAATAGAGTATAAGAGGGTCTTAGACTAGAAATTTTTAGCTTAAATGTAGTTCTGTTTATAAGTATGCATAAGGGTGTAATTATTTGACGTATTTGAACTGTTGTATCAGTGAAGCGAGGTGAGTCAGTGAAGTTATGGTTTTACAGTGCAGTGAATAGTTCCGATCAGTGATAATTTATAGCGTCAATGAAATGTGTTCTATAGTGTCAGTGAAATGTGTCCTAAAGTGTCAGTGAAATGCGTCATAGTGCCAGTACAGTGAGTGAGATGAGAGTAAAGTGAAAGACTATTGAAACTTATGAAGGGCCTATACATATGTAGGTTGTATTGTAAAATTAGGTTATTTTATGTTTTGTTATTATTGTGTTAAACTGTATATTGTGTTAAATTGTGTTGTGTATTCTTATTGTATTGTGTATATAATTGTATTGTGTATTGTATAATTGTATTGTGTATTGTTTATATTGTGTATACCACTGCCACCGGGTGCTTGCCCACTTGCAGTGTAAATACATACATACATACATACATACATAGATACATACATACATATGTAAATGAAATTATTGAGGATCGTCAGTGTGGTTTTAGGCGTAATAGATCAACTATTGATCAGATATTTTGTATTCGACAGGTAATGGAGAAAAAATGGGAGTATAAGGGTACAGTGCATCAGTTATTCATAGATTTCAAAAAGGCATATGACTCGGTTAAGGGAGAAGTTTTATATAATATTCTTATTGAATTTGGTATTCCCAAGAAACTAGCTCGATTAATTAAAATGTGTCTCAGTGAAACGTACAGCAGAGTCCGAATAGGTCAGTTTCTGTCAGATGCGTTTTCAATTCACAGTGGGCTAAAGCAAAGAGTTGCACTATTAGGGGAGAGTCGGGTAGTATCGGACATCGGGTAGTATCGGACAGTGCGTTTCTTTCATCTACCACCATATGGTAGTACCTGAATGACATGGTTACGTTTCTCTATGCGACATTACAGAAACGTAACCATGCCAATCAGGTACTATCATCGTGTGGTAGATGAAAGAAACTCACTGTCCGATATTGCTCGATGTCCGATACTACCCGACTCTCCCCTACCTTTACTTTTTAACTTTGTTCTAGAGTATGCCATTCGGAATGTCCAGGATAACAGGCAGGGTTTGGAATTGAATGGGTTACATCAGCTGCTGGTCTAAGCGGATGACGTGAATATGTTAGGAGAAAATCCACAAACGATTAGGAAAACACGGGAATTTTTACTGGAAGCACGTAAAGAGATAGGTTTGGAAGTAAATCCCGAAAATACAAAGTATATGATTATGTCTCGTGACAAGAACATAGTACGAAATGGAAATATAAAAATTGGAAATTTATCATTTGAAGAGGTGTAAAAATTCAAATACCTGAGAGCAACAGTAACAAATATAAATGATACTCGTGAGAAAATTAAACACAGATTAAATATGGGAAATGCGTGTTATTATTCGGTTGAGAAGCTTTTATCATCCAATCTGCTGTCAAAAAATCTGAAAGTTAGAATCTATAAAACAGTTACATTGCCAGTTGTTCTTTATGGTTGTGAAACTTGGACTCTCACTCTGAGAGAGGAACATATGTTAAGGATGTTTGAGCATAAGTTTGTTCGGAAAATATTTGGGGCTAAGAGGGATGACGTTACGGGAGAATGGAGAAAGTTACACAACACAGAACTGCACGCATTGTATTCTTCACCTGACATAATTAGAAACATTAAATCCAGACGTTTGAGATGGGCAGGGCATGTAGCACGTATGGGCGAATCCAGAAATGCATATAGAGTGTTAGTTGGGAGGCTGGAAGGAAAAAGATATTTGGGGAGGCCGAGACGTAGATGGGAAGATAATATTAAAATGGATTTGAGAGAGGTGGGATATGATGGTAGAGACTGAATTAATCTTGCTCAGGATAGGGACCAATGGCGGGCTTATTTGAGGGCGGCAATGAACCTTCGGGTTCCTTAAAAACCAGTAGGCTAAGTAAGTACGTAAGTATACGATAGTTTGTAAAGTCTCATTTTAACCACTCTTGTCAGTGCATAAAGTAAGCCTTTAACTCTTTGTATGATGGTGGTTGTTCAGAAGAACCACAGTTTTCTTCCTTTCTCTACAATTATATCAAACTCAGAATTGCGACATTTCCTAGTTTACGTAAATGGATGAACTACTTTTCTTCCCTCATATACCTAGTAAAGTGATTTGTTTGTATTTTACGTCAGTATCATCGAACTCCAGTTGTGGAAGTGGGTAGCAAATGGTGTTTATGGTTCTCAACCGTTAATCCAAAGACATAGCCATGTTAATATTAAGAATGTTAGTAAAAATAAAATGATGTCCATTTATTTCAAAATACTTTTCCAGAACAACATAATCCTACGAGAATATAGACCTATTTCAAAATACTAATGAGCCTAATTACTATTCGTGTGTCTAATTTAGACTAATATAAGTATCTTCTCATCAAACCGTACCTAATCTTGTCGCTAATGGTGGTGCTCTCTCTCAGTAAAGTTCAGAACGAAGGAAGTAGAGAGAGAGAAAGAAAAAGAAACAAATTTTTCTTTCTAACGACGCCGCAGACCAACGTCATGTCCTTATATTGGCAACATTGTGTATTTAGTTTCATTTGGTCGTAACCATAACGACACGGATGAAAGCTACCGTGGCTGAGTCTGCACTTTAGCGATAATAGAATAATAATGAAGTTATTTTGTCGCATTAATAGACTGTGGGACATACGGTAGATGAAAGAAGATTTTTATTGAATTTATGAATAAAAATGAATTACAATATCCAGTAGAAAGCTACACATTTCACAGAGACGACCTCTAGTGAATGTGTATAAAAAGGAAAAAAAAAAAAAAAAAAAACAACGTTGCGAACTTAAATTGTGAATCACATAATAAATGGATAAGCTGTGATTTTATCAATTCTCGGAAGACATTCTGTGATACTGTACATATTATTTAAATCCTTGGCTTGCTTTATTATTAGAGAGATGTGCGTAACAGGAAGACACTCTTTTTAAATTTAGTTAAGCGCCATTGCGTTATATTTCTTAAAGCTAAAAATAACAATGTTTCCTCTCCAATGCAATTCTACGAGCTGACCCATGCATAAACACAGTAAATTTCTTGCAAGACACTTCCGTAAACAGATGAGGAACATACTGTTCAAAATTTATTTAATCAAAGAAAATTTACACCACTTTACCTCTATGTATCCGTACACATTTCGTTTCTAAGCACAACAAAATCTCCATTCAAAACCAAAGCCTGTGCTTAATATATAAATACAAAGCGAGACGGGCATCTGGATTTCATCAAGCCCGGTGACCTAATGGTTCGTTTGTGTTCGTATTTTAAATGTTTTCGTATCTAATTCAGAAAAGCTGACTAGGCATATTTTAGTCTCATACTCTATTCGAGTATGGATGATTGAATGAAAGCATTCATCTTGGCCCCTAGCCCTTTCTTACAAAGAATGCGTATCTAATAAAAGAAAAAAAAAAAAACACTCCAGCTGAGACATTCGAAATACGTAAGACAGAAGTTATGGGATGTAGTTTCATTGATATTTTTTTCTGTGTACGGCTTGGCTGCTAGGTCAGTAACCTCGGACAGAGACGCAAAACAAATATGAAGATTTTATTTGATTATTCAGTGAGGTCTGGTGTCTGCTCCTTTGTAAATACGTGCCGCCGCTGTGTTTGTGTTTCCCCAGAGAAACATTCATTGTGAAATACGGAGATTTTATTTTTCACGATATATTTAAAGTGTTTTCAACTGTTATGTTATTCCTACAAAATTGCAAAAGAAATACAAAGTTAATTTATTTACAGGAACCTGCCATATGAGCATTACTTCAACAAAAGTAATATCACTGTTAGAAAAAGGAAGAGAATTTAATTTAGAAACCCATATAGCTTTTATTGATTTTGTGAAAGCTTTTGATAAAGTCCGAAGAGACCTTTTATTCGACATATTACTTACTTACTTACTTACTGGCTTTTAAGGAACCTGGAGGTTCATTGCCGCCCACAAATAAGCCCGCCATTGGTCCCTATCCTGAGCAAGATTAATCCAGTCTCTACCATCATATCCCACCTCCCTCAGATCCATTTTAATATTATCTTCCCACCTACGTCTCGGCCTCCCCAAAGGTCTTTTTCCCTCCGGCCTCCCAACTAACACTCTATATGCATTTCTGGATTCGCCCATACGTGCTACATGTCCTGCCCATCTCAAACGTCTGGATTTTATGTTCCTAATTATGTCAGGTGAAGAATACAATGCGTGCAGCTCTGCGTTGTGTAACTTTCTCCATTCTCCTGTAACTTCATCCCTCTTAGCCCCAAATATTTTCCGAACAACCTTATTCTCAAACACCCTTAATCTCTGTTCCTCTCTCAAAGTGAGAGCCCAAGTTTCACAACCATACAGAACAACCGGTAATATAACTGTTTTATAAATTCTAACTTTCAGATTTTTTGACAGAAGACTAGATGACAAAAGCTTCTCAACCGAATAATAACACGCATTTCCCATATTTCTTCTGCGTTTAATTTCCTCCCGAGTGTCATTTATGTTTGTTACTGTTGCTCCAAGATATTTTAATTTTTCCACCTCTTCGAAAGATAAATCTCCAATTTTTATATTTCCATTTCGTACAATATTCTGGTCACGAGACATAATCATATACTTTGTCTTTTCGGGATTTACTTCCAAACCGATCGCTTTACTTGCTTCAAGTAATATTTCCGTGTTTTCCCTAATCGTTTGTGGATTTTCTCCTAACATATTCACGTCATCCCCATAGACAAGAAGCTGATGTAACCCGTTCAATTCCAAACCCTGCCTGTTATCCTGAACTTTCCTAATGGCATATTCTAAAGCGAAGTTAAAAAGTAAAGGTGATAGTGCATCTCCCTGCTTTAGCCCACAGTGAATTGGAAAAGCATCAGATAGAAACTGACCTCTACGGACTCTGCTGTATGTTTCACTGAGACACATTTTAATTAATCGAATTAGTTTCTTGGGAATACCAAAGTCAATAAGAATATTATATAAAACTTCTCTCTTAATCGAGTCATACGCCTTTTTGAAATCTATGAATAACTATACTACCATTTTTTCTCCAATATCTGTCGAATACAAAAAGTCTGATCAATAGTTGATCTATTAAGCCTAAAACCACACTGATGATCCCCAATAATTTCATCTACATCTACATATGGAGTTAATCTTCTCAAAAGGTTACTCGATATATTACTAGATAAAAATATTCCAAATTTGCTATTACAAAATATAATAGAAATCTACACAGCAAAATAAGTGTCAACATAAATAACTGTATATCCGAAAGAAAATTAGTTAATAATGGAGTTCGACAAGGTTGTCCAATATCATCAACTTTATTTAATATTTATATAAATAAAAATATTTTAAAATGGAACCAAATCTACACATCAGGAATCAAAATAACCAGTGCTCTATCTAACATTAAATACCTTACTCTATGCCGATGATCAAGTCATAATTTCCAATTCAGAGGATAATTTACAAAGGGGATTATATACATTAAATAAAATATTAAAAGATTTTGGGATGGAAATTTCAGCACAAAAATAAAAAATAATGGAATTTTTACGACACGACCCAGTCAGAAGTAAGATAATACACAATAACCAATGCCTCGAACAAGTACAAAATTTCAATTATCTGGGTTGTGAAATATTTTATCAAAATGAAAAAGATGTGAACAAGAAAATGACCAAATTTACACAAATTCTAGGAATAATAAATAATACATTAAAAGCTAAATTAGTACAAAAACTTACAAGAAAAAAATATATAATAACACTAGCATTACCCTCCCTTTTATACGGAAGCGAGATTTGGACATTAAAGAAAAAAGACGTGAACAGAATCAAATCAACGGAAATGAAGAAATTTTAGAACAATTAGAAGTAGAGTCAGTAGAAGAAAAAATCAGCAGATACAAATTAAATTGGCTAGATCATGTAAGAAGAATGGAAAATTCAAGAATCCCAAAAATTATGATGCAGTATAAACCTAGAGGACATCGTCGACAAGGAAGACCTTTTAGAAGACTGCTAGATGGGGCCGAAACAGGTCTACAGAGGCCTAATTCGGGAAGGATGATGATGGTGATGATGATGATGGTGATGATGATGATGATGATGAATTTTATAACTTCTTTACTGTATAAACATTAGAAAATTACCTGGATGACTAGCTTCGAAGTGGCATTCTTCATTTTCTGAAGTTTACAATTATAAAGTTAATCAGTGGTTATGTAAGTTAAGTGTTAAAAGTATGATCCGACAATGAAGGAAAAGGTGATGTATTAAAACAAGATAACTCTTAACTCATTACACAAAGTATAATAGCTAGAGATTAAACAATTCCTATGTAAACAAGATATCAGCATACTCGTACTCGTGACGGGAGTTAGGTTTAGGGTTGCCGTATTTCCCAGTATCTCTCGTATTTACCACTAATTTTCATCTGGCCCTCGCATTTTTCTTCCTTATTTTTGCATAATGTAGAAACCATTATTCTAAACCTTTACTTTTCAACTTTGCTCTAGCATATGCCATTAGGAAAGTCCAGGATAACAGACAGAGTTTGGAATTGAACGAGTTACATCAGTTGCTTGTGTAAGTGAATGATGTGAATAGGTTAGGAGAAAATCCACAAACTATTAGGGAAAACATGGGATTTTACTTGAAGCAAGTAAGATGATAGGTTTGGAAGTAAATTCCGAAAAGACAAATTATATGGTTATGTCTCGTGGCCAGAATATTGTAGAAATGGAAATATAAAAATTGGAAATTTATTCTTTGAAAAGGTGGAAAAGTTCAAATATCTTGAATCAACAGTAACAAATACAGGGTGCGGCAGTGGGATATGACGGTTTTTATAGCCCTGTTGTGGGACACTCAGGACGAATTAAAAGACAACACATATACTGGAAGTAATCTAGTACAATGCAATTTATTAATGTCTGATTACTTTTTTTAAAACTACATTTCGTAAGTAGCTTCCACGGCAACGAATACATTCCTGCAATCTGCTATGGAAGTTCTGCATAACTCGACCCATCAAAACAGGTTCGATGACACTAATTTCGTTTCTTATGTTTTGTTTCAGTTGGATGATGAAGCGAGGTTGTTGCGATACACCCTACTTTGAGATAACCCCTTAGGAAGTAATCAGCTGCAGTCAAGTCAGGAGATCTTGGCGGCCAGGAATGTCTCCAAATCGTGAAATTATTCGTCCTGGAAACATGTTTCGCAGATAGTTAATTGAACCATGAGCAGCGTGCGCTGATTACTTCCTATGGGATTACCTCAAAGTAGGGTGTATCGCAACAAGCCTCGCACCATCATCCAGCTGAAACAAAACATAAGGAACGAAATTAGTGCTACCCAACCTGTTTTGTTGGAGCGAGTTATGTAGAACTTTCATAGCAGATTGCAGGAATGTATTCGTTGCCTTGGAGGCTACTTACGAAATGTATTTTTTAAAAAGTAATCAGACATTAATAAATTGCATTGCACTAGATTACTTCCAGTATATGTATTTTCTTTTAATTCGTCCTGAGTGTCCCAGAACAGTGCTATAAAAACCGTCATATTCCATTGCCGCACACTATATAAATGACACTCGGGAAGAAATTAAACGCAGAATAAATATGGGAAATGCCTGTTATTATTCGGTTGTCTGTTGTCTGTTGGATTGGAACTAATGGATAAGTTTTTTAAGAGTTTGCCAATAGTGTTCTCTGTGAATTTCTTTTAAATTTGTAACAAGGATATTTTTATCAGTAGTGATTAATTAGCATGTAGCACGTATGGGCGAATCCAGGAATGTACATAGAGTGTTAGTTGGGAGACCGGAGGGAAAAAGACCTTTGGGGAGGCCGAGACGTGGATGGGAGGATAATATTAAAATGGATTTGAGGGAGGTGGGATATTATGATAGGGACTGGATTAATCTTGCACAGGATAGGGACCAATGGTGGGCTTATGTGAGGGCGGCAATGAACCTTCGGGTTCCTTAAAAGCCATTTGTAAGTAAGTAAGTGATTAATTATTCTGCCGTTCACAGAAACTGTCTCATTAGAATACAATAATGTTACAAATTATAAAATACAAGAGTATTCAAATTTTACAGAGGTCGAAATAGTATAAGATTGTTGAAGTTTGTCTCTGAAATGTCTCCATTCCTTTGTAAAACACTGTATAATTATCAAGTATTCAACTTTGTGTATGAGTGTGTTATGTCACAGAAATTCAACTAGAAATTATACAGGTATTACTTGATATCATGTTATATCAGGGCACGGAAAGCACAGTATACAATGGAATGAATTTGGAAAACTAAGCTTTGCATCTAAGCACTCATGTTTAGAAATCATCGCCAACGGCAGTAGATTCAACTTCGTCCCTTGTCTTGGGATTACCTAACGCAGAACACTTAATTACGTCAGTCATTGAGTAATTTGTTTCAAGAAGAGAGAGCTTTGCAGCGTTTTAGCGTGAAATGCTTGCGAACTGTGCAGATGTGTACTTACAGCAGTATTCGAGCATTAGTCTGAAACGAGGAAAACCATCAGAAAAACTGCGGATAACGGGCAAGGGGCGTGAACGCTGGATCCCCTGAAATCGTGCCAAGGGTTGTAAAGTGCTACATTACAAAGTTCTAAATCGCTTAAAGAGAATGGTCAGCTCTCTAGTGTAAACCCTGGGATCTTCATAATATAACAGGTGTTGCAGAAATCTTTATCTTGTTCCATTTCTTAGACGTGACTCACAAAAAAGAAACAATCCACATTTTAATACTCGCAGCAAATGTTTTCTATGCAGTTTGTTTTTATGCTGATATTCTCCTTCGGCCCTCTTTATCGTTACGTAGATCGTTTATGAGTTGCGTGATCACTTGTAGTCTACGTAGTCTACGTGATCACAAGAAAAAAGTTACAAATCAGCTAATATTTAAACTGTAAATATGCAGAAAGTTTCAGCCATAATTTGATACAACTTTTACGGCGTTATAATGGGTAATTTATTTTAAGGCACGAGATATAACTTTAAGTTTCGTAGTATTTTCTCTATTCGACATTACATATTTCGTGAAATTAAAAAAAAAAATTGCACTACTGCAGTCATGTCAATTGATGCCCATAGGAGCAAGCGCGCGCTTTAGAGCCCAGGAGAGCCTGAGCGCTTGACAGGGGAAAGGAAAGAGACAGACGAAAGAGGTAACATAATATATTATGCCGCTTGGTCGAGCTATATTCAGGGATGGCCAGCACTGATTCAATAGGTAAAGAGAAGAGAACTTATTAAAACTGTATCCATGTTAATTTTTAGATTTGTCTGAGAAGTATAAGTGCATTATAAGAATGTAAGTTTTAATTTTAATGCTCATTTTTCACAAGTTTTATTTTTTTTATTCAAAAGAAATATTTTCTCAACTTTATAATAATAATGATGATAATAATAATAATAATAATAATAATAATAATAATAATAATAATCCGTGGCGCTACAGCCCGTGAAGGGCCTAGACCGACCAGCCGGCTGCTAGCCTCACGCCCACATGCCAAAGCGGAGGTGAACGATCATCCAACCAGAATGGAGGTATCGTGTGGTTAGCACGATGATCCCCCCCAGCCGTTCAACTTTTTTTTTTATAGAAAAGTGAAATTTTCTGATATAGATCTATTTATTTAGTAGCCTTACAGAATGTTTTCGTAAATCTAATATACCGTAAATACGTATTACTGAAGATAGTGTATTGAAAATTTTGAAAATATTCGTATGGAAATTGTTTGTAAGGAAATGAATTAACCAAGCAACTACTGTTACATAATAAGCAAAAAATACGTGCCCAGGTGTTGTAAAAATGTCAGCTCTATAGCTTTAGCACATTTCGAGAAAATAATTTAATATTCTGATGACAGGAAGTTGCTCACCAATATCACATAATGCATAATGCGATAAGGGTTTTGTTATGGAATATTAGTTACACTTAAAACATATACAACACCTAGATAACTTTGCTTTGTACTGTAATATTGTTTTGATTAGTTTATTGATTACTTTTATAAGGCTAAAGATACCATCAATATCAATTCCAACTTATCATGTCATGCTCAATCTCTTCTTTTTTTTTTTGTGATATCACTTTCTTTATGAATGATGTGTTTCATTCATTTAATACAGTATAGTTGTACTATTATGGAACTTATGTGAATATTCCTTCTTAACTCCTTATTATGTTATTAACATTTAAAAAACAACTACAATATTAAGAAATTGGTATTAGTACTTTTGTTTTGCAGACAATATAGATAATATCCAACAGAAAGAAGCCATATAAAAATAACGACATAAAATTTCACGTTCCGTTTGAAGTTTGTGCACCACTGTGTTCTTAACTGTTTGCTTATTCATATACACAACCCTTCCCCTTTCCATACTTAGCGCTTGATGCCCGCGCACGACGTCAAGGTCAGAAAAATGCGCTTGCTTTGACATCACTGCACTATTGCATACATGTCAAAAAGAAATTATATTAGAAGGCTGACATTTTGTGTAGACTTAGAACTCTATTACGTTTGAAATACTACATTACAAAGCTCTAAATCGCTTAAAGAGAATACATTTTCAAGGATTTAATACATATGCTAAACAATCATCTGTTTAAGGGGAGGCAGAAGAGAATATTTAAAAATCCACAAAATTTATCCGATTTGTTTGAAATTGATCATGGATACTAAGTATGTTATTAGTAATGGACATACCAAGTTTCAACTTTTTATGTGCAATAGTTCTGTAAATATTAATAATTTTATAAAACTTTATATCGTTTGATATAAAATGCTCCATGCACCATATTGTAAGAAATTTTCAATATTTATTTTTATTTATATGTCCATAGAAGGTATATAAATAATGATAAGTATTAGTTTATTATGGAAATAATATAGTAATACAGTTATCTTGGTTTTAATTTCATACTTTTAAGGGCACAAAATCAAAAACTAACATCGGAATATGAAAATAAAAATAATAAAAATGGAAAAAACGAAATTTTCATTTTTTCTTGAGTTTTGTTCGAAAATTTCATCTCTGCCACCCCTTAACAATTTCTAATTTCTCAAGCATATAAATTATTAACAACTGACTATTATTGATATCACAGGGTTGCCATATTTTGGCGCCTTACATGTCGAAGGGAAGTTCTGAATTACTTTTTCATGCTCTCTGCATCATATAGACCCTACCTATTCCGACGATTAATTAAATGTATGATAGATTGCTGGTTCATACTTTTAGGGAATTTACTTTGACAATAATGTAGTCAAATCGATCAGATCCTCTTATCCATACCTTGGCATCAGCAATGTGGGCCTACTCTAACGTAATTATTTTTTGTTTTTGTTTTAGTGGGTTATTTTTAGACGCCGTATCAACATCTCAGATTATTTAGAGTCTGAATGAAATGAAAATGATAATTCCGGTGAAATGAGTCCGGGGTACAGCACCGATAGTTACTCAGCATTTGCTCATATTGGATTGAGGGAAAGCCCCGGAAATACCTCAACCAAGTAGCTTGACCCGACCGGGATTTGAACCCGGGCTGCCTGGTTTCGCGGTCAGACGCGCTAACCGTTACTCCATAGGTGTGGACTTTTTAGTTTGTTAAGCTTATTTATATAAGATTTAACACTCGCGGTAATATCGCGTGAACTGCGGAGCCATTTATACCCGAACCCACGCTTTCAGAAGTCGAAATTGCGATAGAGAATATGAAAAAGTACAAGTCTCCAGATATCGATCAAATTCCAGCAGAATTAATACGAGAGGGTGGAAGTGCATTATATAGCGAAATTTATAAACTTGTACTTGCTATTTGAGAAAAGGAAATTGTACCAGAACAATGGAAGGAGTCCATAATTGTACCTATTTTTAAAAAGGGGGACAAAACCAACTGTGGTAACTTTCGAGGAATATCACTTTTGTTGACGTCGTACAAAATTTTGTCCAATATCCTTTTGAGAAGATTAACTCCGTAAGTAGATGAAATTATTGGGGATCATCAGTGCGGTTTTCGGCGTAATAGATCGACTATTGATCAGATTTTTTGTATTCGACAGATAATGGAGAAAAAATGGGAGTATAAGGGTACAGTACATCAGTTATTCATAGACTTCAAAAAGGCATATGACTCGGTTAAGAGGGAAGTATTAGAGGATATTCTTATTGAATTTGGTATTCCCAAGAAACTAGTTCGATTAATTAAAATGTGTCTCAGTGAAACATATAGCAGAGTCCGTATAGGTCAGTTTCTATCTGATGCTTTTCCAGTTCATTGCGGGCTAAAGCAGGGAGATGCACTATCAGCATTACTTTTTAACTTCGCTTTAGAATATGCCATTAGGAAAGTTCAGGATAACAGGCAGGGTTTGGGATTGAACGGGTTACATCAGCTTCTTGTCTATGTGGATGACGTGAATATGTTAGGAGAAAATACACAAACGATTAGGGAAAACACGGAAATTTTACTTGAAGCAATTAAAGCGATCGGTTTGGAAGTAACTCCCGAAAAGACAAAGTATATGATTATGTCTCGTGACCAAAATATTGTACGAAATGGAAATATAAAAATTGGAGATTTATCCTTCGAAGAGGTGGAAAAATTCAAATATCTTGGAGCAACAGTAACAAATATAAATGACACTCGGGAGGAAATTAAGCGCAGAAGAAATATGGGAAATGCGTGTTATTATTCGGTTGAGAAGCTCTTATCGTCCAGTCTGCTGTCAAAAAATCTGAAAGTTAGAATTTATGAAACAGTTATATTACCGGTTGTTCTGTATGGTTGTGAAACTTGGACTCTCACTCTGAGAGAGGAACATAGGTTAAGGGTGTTTGAGAATAAGGTGCTTAGGAAAATATTTGGGGCTAAGCGGGATGAAGTTACAGGAGAATGGAGAAAGTTACACAACGCAGAACTGCACGCATTGTATTCTTCACCTGACATAATTAGGAACATAAAATCCAGACGTTTGAGATGGGCAGGGCATGTAGCACGTATGGGCGAATCCAGAAATGCATATAGAGTGTTAGTTGGGAGACCGGAGGGAAAAAGACCTTTAGGGAGGCTGAGACGTAGATGGGAGGATAACATTAAAATGGATTTGAGGGAGGTGGGATATGATGATAGAGACTGGATTAATCTTGCACAGGATAGGGACCGATGGCGGGCTTATGTGAGGGCGGCAATGAACCTTCGGGTTCCTTAAAAGCCATTTGTAAGTAAGTAAGTAAGTAAGGTAATATCGCGTGCGTAGGATGTGTGGATATAGGCTAGCAGTAGGTCGTTTTTACTATGGTTCAATTTCTATTTCTATTATGTCTTGTAGATGGCTTGTATTCATGTATTTGACTTAGATTTTTTTATTAGTGTTTATGACATTGGTGGTTGAGGCGGTGATGAATTGGTAAATTTCCAATCCGGAATTTGCCTTTTGTGACTGAAGGAAACCATGATAAACCCCAGTCAGACTGACCGACCACGGGGTTTGAACCCGGGACATCCCTAATGCGAGTCTCAAACTCTACCGTATGGAGCCGGCGCTTGTAATCTATTCTAAGAAGCCGTTCTTAAATTAACTTTATTCACAACCCCTCTTTATTTTGATGGTAAATTAGTTTCAAAAATAAACTCTAGTTTTAAAAATAAACTAAAATTGCACTTTTTCAATTCAGATTTCTTTAAATTATGTCCTTTGTTCTCCGCCACAGTTTTGTAATATATATATATATATATATATGTGTGTGTGTGTGTGTGTGTGTGTGTGTGTGTGTGTGTGTGGTACGAAATGAAAATATAAAAATTGGAAATTTATCTCTTGAAGAGGTGGAGAAGTTCAAATATCTTGGAGCAACAGTAACAAATATAAATGATACTCGGGATAAAATTAAACACAGAATAAATATAGGAAATGGCTGTTATTATTCGGTTGAGAAGCTTTTATCATCCAGTCTGCTGTCAAAAAATCTGAAAGTTAGATTTCATAAAACAGTTATATTACCGGTTGTTCTTTATGGTTGTGATACTTGGACTCTCACTTTAAGAGAGGAACATAGGTTAAGGGTGTTTGAGAATAAGGTGCTTAGGAAAATATTTGGGGCTAAGAGGGATGAAGTTACAGGAGAATGGAGAAAGTTACACAACACAGAACTGCACGCATTATATTCTTCACCTGACATAATTAGAAACATTAAATCCAGACGTTTGAGATGGGCAGGGCATGTAGCACGTATGGGCGAATCCAGAAATGCATATAGAGTGTTAGTTGGGAGGCCGGAGGGAAAAAGACCTTTAGGGAGGCCGAGATGTAGATGGGAAGATAATATTAAACAGGGTTTGAGGGAGGTGGGATATGATGATAGAGAATGGATTAATCTTGCTCAGGATGGGGACCAATGGCGAGCTTATGTGAGGGCGGCAATGAACCTCCGGGTTTCTTAAGAGCCAGTAAGTAAGCAAGTAAGTAAGTAAGTATATATATATTTTTTTTTTCCGTCCTTTCCCTTCTTTTGTTCTCTTGATCACCATGTGAGTTTATTATTATACCCTTTTTATTGTGGATTTTATTTAATTTTCGTAATTTTTTCTTCTTTTTAATTATGATTTTACTACATTTAATTTTGTTGTATTACGTTTTCCCTTTTAACTATTTGTACTAACTGAGTTGCTTTTATTATATATATAATCTTTAGAACTATACCTTACTTTCTTCTTATCTACTATGGTATTATTTTCATTTCTTTAGTGTTGATTTTGTTATGCTATTATTACTATTATTATTATTATTATTATTATTATTATTATTATTATTATTATTGTAATATGTTAGTATTCTGTTCTTTAACTTTTTGTTAAATTTCCACTGCTTGTATATTTTGTGATCTGGTAGAGTGGAAGGGAAAGCCCATGGCCTTAACTCTACCAGTATAAATAAATGAATAAATAAATAAATAAATAAATAGATAAATAGATAAATAAATAAATAAATAAATATTAGTAATTTCACACGTGTGAGAATGTTCCTAACGATATTGCAGCGCGTTTCTTTTATAAGAAGACGTTCTCTCGCCATTAGTCCTAGTTCCTTTAATTACTGATTTTAGTATTTAAAAGTGAGTGCATGTTACATATCTTTGTCGTCACCATCATTACATTTATATCATCGATGCCTTTGTGGTTAAATGTGACATTTAACTAAATATATCTCGACAAGAGAAAAGAAAATAGATTTTTGAATTGGAATTTTCTCAGTCCCTCAAGGAATGATAGAATTCCCGAATTCTCAAAAGATGTTTATTTCCGTTCCTTCCTTACTTTTGAGCTCGCAGTTGTTGAGGGAGAGAAATGAGTGAAAATAAAAATCTTCAATATGTCTCTCAGCAAGATTTTTTTAGGAAACGCTTTAAAAAGCCCCAACTCTATCCTAATGTACGTGACATAAATACAAGCATGGGTATGTGGGTATGCGGTGGAGGTGAATTATTGTAACCAACTTTAGATTCAAGGATGAGCATGGAATATTTGACGTGGTCATTACTCATCGGCGAAAGCTGTCTTCGCATCATCGTCAGACTGACTGATAAGTAAAACAAAAACTCTTTTAACCGGACAAAACAGGTGGAGGGCTGACAGCTTTAGACGTTGCCAGGCTTGTCGCTTTCAAGACTTCCAGTTCTCTGCATCAGCGATATAAGGAACGAGTCTCATTCACTTCCTGATTCAACGATGTCACATCAATTATTCTGGAAACTTGAAAGAAATTAGAATGCTAATGATGACAGAATGATTAAGTTAAATGAACGACATATCGTAATTTGTTGTTCTTCTTCTCCTTATCCTCCTTGAACTCTTCTAGTCCTTCGTACCTTTCGTCTCGCTTCACTTACCTTTCTTCTCACCACAATCTGGACACACGTTCTCGCCAAGAAGCAATACTAACATCGCACTTCCTCATACTCATACTCCTCTTTCACAATAGCCCTGCCAAGATCTCTGTTAGTCTAAGCTGTTTTAAAAAAAGGAGTTCGCTATTCATGAATAACAGCCTTCAATGCACTGCCTAATTATCTTAAATATTTGAAGAACCATGAGAAAAGGTTTAGAAAAGAATTAACCACATTTCTACATACTCATACCTTCTACACAACTGATGAATTGTTTATGCTTGCGAATTGAATTATTCTACTTAAAATTACATGTAAAATTTTATATAGCTCAACTAAAATATGTTTTTATATTGACTTAATCTGTTTACTATGCATTGTATAATTTTGGTTAGCATAACTGATGAATTGTATGTGCTTAAATTGAATAGTATATTGTATAGGTCAAGATGAATTGTTTAAGCTTATAAATTGAATTAATCTACTTCATATGAATTGTACAATTTTTTATAGCTTAACGTGAATTGAACTAATTTGATTGTATAGGTTTGTATAGTTTGGCTGATGAATTGTATGTGCTTTTAAAATGAATACTAGTCTGTATAGCTCTACTGATGAATTATATATACTGTAAATTGAATGGTAGTCTGTATAGCTCAACTGATGAATTGTTTATGATTATAAATTGAATTAATCTACTTGATATTAATTGTACAAATTTGTATAGCTTAATGAAAGTATGCTTGTAAATTGAATCAATGTGATTACTTTGTATTGTATATGTTTGTATAGTTTTGGCCGATGAATTGTATATGCTTTAAATTGAATAGTAAATCTGTATAGATCTATTGATAAATTGTTTGGGTTTGTAATTTGAAGTACTTTGCATGTTATGTATTATCAATTTCTGTATATCACAACTGATTAAATTGTTTATGCCTTAAATTTAATTATCTTACTTGTTTTGTATTATACAGTACATATACCTCAACTGATGAATGATCGTTTGCGTTTGTAAATTTAATAATCTGATTGACTATGTATTGTATATTTTTAGTAGAGCCATCGATGTAACTCAGTGGGCAGACTCGCTGGGCTGCTGATCCGGAGCTGCGTTCGGGCTTGGGTTGGATCCCCCTTTGGTCTCATTGAATGGTTTCTTCCGAGTTTTTCCCCAGCCGTGGGAGTGAAGCCGGATGGTCTATGGCGAGTCCTCGGCATCACTTCATTTCCCCCTTTGATTTGATTACCTGGTTGGGTTTTTCAGAAGTTTTCCCCAACCAAAAGGCAAATGTCGGGCAATCTTTTGACGAATCCTCGGACCTCACCTCAATGTAAAAATTGTAATTGTAATATTGCAAAATTTTGACTTGTTCCACATCTTAAAGCTTCATTGCTCATGTAAGATCTATGGAATATAATAAATGAATGAATGAGACTCTGGAATTCGCTACCTGCTAGCATCAGGGACTGTCGAAATAAAATTGAATTCAATTAAGCACTCGGTCAGTAAGTAATTGGAACTCGTTAAGACAGGCTTCTTGTAAATAGTTTTCATATTCTAGCATAAAATATTTCAATATTCGGTAATTGCATACTATATAATTTTATTATTCTAGGTTTAATTTGTTTAAGGGAATGAATAGGTGAAAGTACTAAATCTTGCAGCTTTCATTTTTTTTCTCAAAGACCAAGGACACTAGAATAAAATTATGTGACACGTTTCCTTATTAAGATAAAATAAATGGCAGGAATTTTTTTCAACGTGATTTTCTTTAATTTTTCTTTAAGTTTTTTATTTAATTTAATTTTCGACGTGTGGAACCATTTATATATTAATTTAATTAATTAATATATACATGGTTCCACACGTCGAAAATCAAAGAAAATCACGTTGAAAAAAATTCCTGCCTTTTATTTCATCTTAATAAGGAAACGTGTCACATAATTTTATTCTGGTGTCCTTGGTCTTTGAGAAAAAAAATGAAAACTGTAAGATTTAGTAATTTCACCTGTTCGTTCCCTTAATTATCTCTTTGTTCTTAACTTCTACAATAAATTTAGTCTTTATTAATCAGGTAATCTTTTCGTACTTTTATTTTTATTGTATTTGTAAATGTAATATTAATTGTAATTATAATTTTAATTGTATTCTTCATAGTGTAAAGCCTTAGAAAAAAGTTTTGTCGCATAGATACTTTGTAAGTCCCAGAAATGAGGCAGTGCGCACGATCAGACGTACAACGAAAAAAAAACTAATTTTATTACCTCAACTACTCCTTGTCTAGATGGTTCGTCCTCTGATGATACGAACTGCCTCCTTTCTGGGACTTATAAATTATCTGTGCGACAAAAACTTTTTTCCAAGACGATACGTAGTTGTAACCCCATGGTTGAGGAGAAGAGAAGACCTAATGGCCTTATCTCTACTAGGTTAAATAATTAAATACTACATTCCTGAATCCTGAGACATTTTTTGTTTTATTTTTGAAGATGAATATAATTCTACACTTCAAATAAAGTCACTGAAATGAGGAAAAATGATGAAAAATTTCTGCAGGTTACAGTTAGGGCACTAATGCAGGTATATTAAATTATACTTCGGATCTCTGCACATAACCTAAACGATATTTTTTCGGCCTAGGCCATATAAAAGTTTTTTTTAGATCCGCAAAGGCATAATGGGCTGTATTGCATATTATATCATATCCATGAAGAAATTGAATAAATAGACTAATGTGCCACAAAAATTGTTACAAATCATACGACTTTAGGAACTCGATTCTTTACAGTTTAATTATGCATCCTAATGTATAGTGTTGAAGAATTTACAAGACTGGCGTGGTTTCTAGCAACTGTTGTGATAAATGCGTAAGAAATTGTATTTTTGTACTTAAAAATCTAGAAAAAAAACTGCACGAAGGAACTATGGAATTCACAACACATTTTTAGCTTCAGAATATGACGTAGTGCAGAGGGCGGCCACTAGAGGGAACCCAAGAGTTGGAACTTAAAACTGAGACGATTCTTCCGACGCCGGGGTGGAATCCGGTGTGGCTTAATGGATAAAGCGTCGCACGTAGAGCTGAAAACCCGGGTTCAAATCCCGGCGCAGGAGAGGATTTTTCTCCGTTCCATTACTCTTTCATCGTATGATGACGCAGAATATCTGCATGGAAATATCATATGTACTTCGGTACATTAAAATAATATATATTATATGCGTAAATCACTTCGTGATTTAAGACGGCGCTTATTCCGTCGGATCCCGGCCAACTAGTCACTCATTACGAGTGCACCTCAGCACATGTGTGGACTTCGGTCCTAGGTTCATAGATATCTATGACGTAGTGCAGAGGGCGGCCACTAGAGGAAACCCAAGAGTTGGAACTTAAAACTGAGACGATTCTTCCGACGCCGGGGTGGAATTCGGTGTGGCTTAGTGGATAAAGCGTCAGCACGTAGAGCTGAAAACCCGGGTTCAAATCCCGGCGCCGGAGAGGATTTTTCTCCGTTCCATTACTCTTTCATCGTATGATGACGCAGAATATCTGCATGGAAATATCATATGTACTTCGGTACATTATAATATATTCAGAATATTAGCTTATTAAATAAATGATACTCCTGAATAGTTCATTCTTTATCTGTAATATTCTTTTACCCTTAAAACTCAAGAATAATGGTATTTTACAAAGAATTTCAAATTAGTGTAACTCTGAAAATATTGAGATTAGGACAAATGTTTATATGAAATTTTTGCTCAGAATGTCTTCAGAAATAAGTTCCGTAAGGGACGGTAAATCCTTGTGAATCCTCCTGTATACTTTCTTCGCAAAATTAAAAATAGGAAAGTTACAATCAGTCTCCCTTACATTTTACTTATCTGCTATACAAAATTACAAACTACATTGCTGTACTCGTGCACAAGCTTGTGAAAGAAAACAAAAAGTATAACATAGGGTAAAGGTTGGTAATATTGTGAGGACCAGTCTTGTGCAGAAACTTTTCCACGAACATTCCCTTAATACGTTGACTCAAAAAACTGATCTTCCTCTCGCTCAGCAAAATTGTAATACATTCTCAAAAATAACTATCACAATATTACTAACCTTTACCGCATTTGTCTTACTCGTTAGTTTATTGTCATTTTCAATTTTTATTGTTAAGATCAAGCCTTAACCTTCTCAATTACACTTCTTCGAGGTTCCAATATGTTACGAAAATATTACATTATCTCAATGATTCAGCTGATGGATTGTATCTACACGAACAACGGGAGAATATTTGACTTGTACTTGGTTCTGCTGATATGACGTCGTCTTTTTTCTTACCTACTCCTTTACATACAACGTGTGAGAGTTGACAACCATATTAATGCTTAATTTTCCGCACAGAGGTGAGGAGATGGTGGAACCATCCATCAAAACCTTGTAAGCTTCTTATATAATGGGGCTTTTAAAATCCAACTTCCTGAACGACCTTTCTTATTACGTTACCTGAACGTCTAAAGTAGACTTAACAATTCGGTAAAGCTAATGAGTACACTATCCATTAGCAGTAGACGTGTAATAGAAACTGGAGCGGCGCCATGTAAAATGAGATAGCATCACATGTAAAACGTTTCTCGTAACATATAACACGTTGCCTTACTCCTAAATCGGAGGCATTTGATTAAAATTTAAACAGATAATCTATGTAGCATGTTTTGTATTTTCCCAAAAGCAGCGTACAGTTCTATTATATGTATATATATATATATATATATATATATATATATATATATCAGGTTACGATGGCATGTAAAGGTAAATATCTATGTAGAAAGAACGATGATATTATCAAATGTTGCTGCTTTAAAAATAAAATATTTTATGCTCTACGATGCCGAAATGTAGTAATTATACACCTGGTAGCAGCCCTTTAATGGATCTCATTAAAATACACCTATTCATTAAAGTTCAGGTTTTCCACCAATCAGAAAACACTATTGTAGCAATATGAAAGCGCAAGTATCGATTATTCTCGGGCATGCAATCGAAAGACAACTAGCGAAACGTCACGGAGGCTGAAAATCCAATACTGTCGCAGAAGGTTTAATTAGCGTTAATTGTAAATAATATTCAAATAAATTCAATTTGTCGTCTCGTTTTTCAATGTCTAAATCAATTTCCAGGTTATATCAAGATTAATGTTCATTTTACTCTCTAGATTATATCAAGATCAATGACATTTGTTCCTCGGAAAAAATCAATACTTTCACGTCTGCGCACATCTCACAATTTACGAGATATTGCATAAGGTCACTTCCGCTCCCCAGCCAGATAAGAATAACATGAATACTTATGAATAATTTCAAGTTAGAAATATGGTCGAGCATAAAAAGGCGTATGAAACTTATAATGGTAATTAAGAGCTCGTATGAATATTATGAAACGAGCTTGCGCTCGTTTCATAAACATACTCGCGTCTTTAAATTTTATGTTTTATTTAACGACTCTAGCAACTGCAGAGGTTATATCAGCGTCGCCGGATGTGCCGGTATTTTGTCCCGCAGGAGTTCT
Organism: Periplaneta americana; assembly: GCF_040183065.1. Classification (NCBI taxonomy): domain Eukaryota; kingdom Metazoa; phylum Arthropoda; class Insecta; order Blattodea; family Blattidae; genus Periplaneta; species Periplaneta americana. Next base: position 154,766,133 of record NC_091128.1, on the reverse strand, counting down.
TTTACCCAGCCAGTAAATCTACTGACATGAGCCTGTCGCATTTAAGCACACTTAAATGCCATCGATCTGGCCCGGGATCGAACCCGCAACCTTGGGCATAGAAGGCCAGCACTATACCAACTCGCCAACCAGGTCGACACTCGCGTCTTAATTACTACCATTATAGGCTCGTTGCATAATGTAGTATTACAAGTCCCCCACTTGCAGTACATAGGTTGTGATATTAGTTATGAAAAATAACTGTATAAATATGAAATTATGTAAATTTGAAATAGAGAAAAAATTTAAATAAAACAAGGTGAAATGTTATGAATTTTTTAAAATAAATTATGAATAATATTGCCATATAAAAATGTAATATTGTTAAATTCCAGTATCAATCGGCGAGTTATGCGTATGCGGTGGATATATTGAGGAATAACATTATTGTTCTTCGTAAGTCAATATAAAAAAAAAATTGAGTTGCGGAATTTAAAAGAGGAGGAAAGGACATGAAAAATGAACACAATATGGGAGAACCTATTTCTTTGACCACATCAGAACATATCGGTGCCGTACATGATATGAGCCGTTGAGAGCAGAAGTGGTGTAAGTCAAAAATGGGTAATGAGGGTTGTAGTAAACATTCTGTAAAGTAAAGCGCAAAGTAGCAATTAATATTCAATTTATTTAAACTATTAGGGCCGTATTCATAGACATTTTTAGCGCGGGCTTCAGGTGGATGATCAGCGTTTTTCGTATTCATAAACCAGTGTTAGCGATAGGATATGATTTGAATTCTGTACTAGTAACCAGTGGATAGCCGGGGCTAGCTTAGTATGCTCGTAGCGCGTGCTGCGAAATGTCTATGAATAGCAGCCTTAGTAGTCAGTGGATAGCACGAAGGACATATTAATGTTACCTTGCGCTGTACTTTATAGAATTTTTACTTTAAACCTCATCACACAATTTTGACTTATACTACTTCTGTTCTAAACGGCTCATATAATTCTGTAGGATCGATAGGTTGGGCTCAAAAGTGTACCTAAAAATTTCCTATGAATATGTCTTTCACAACGTACAGGTTAAACCCAAAAGTGTATCAGATACTTTAAAAATAATTCCCTATGAATATGTCTTTCACATCGTACAAGTTGGGCTCAAAAATATATCAGGGAGTTTAAAAATTTCCTAAGAATATATCTTTCACATCGTACACGTTGGGTACAAAAGTGTATCAAAGACTTCAAAATTCCCTATGCATATGTCTTTCACATCATACATGTTGGCCTCAAAACTGTATCAGAAACTTTAAAAATTCCTATGAATATGTCTTTCACTTGTTACAGATTGGGCTCAAAAGTGTATCAGATATTTTAAAAAAATCCCTATGAATATATCTTTCGTATCGCACAGGTCGGGCTCAAAAGTGTATTACAGACTTTAAAAATGTCGTATGAATATGTCTTTCACATCGTACAGGTCGGCTCGAAAGTGTATCAGAGATTTTATAATTTCCCATGAATTTGTCTTTCACATCGTTTAGGTCGTGCTCAAAAGTGTATCAGAGACTTTAGTAATGTTCTATGAATATGTCTTTCACACCGTACAGGTTGGGCTCAAAAGTGTATCAGAGACTTTAAAAATGTCCTATGAATATTTCTTTCACACCGTACAGGTTGGGCTCAAAAGTGTATTAGAGACTTTAAAAATGTCCTGTGAATATTTGTTTCACATCGTACAGGTTGAGCTCGAAAGTGTATCAGAGACTTTAATAATGTCCTAGAAATATTTCTTTCACATTGTACAGGTCGGGTTGAAAAGTGTATCAGAGACTTTAATAATGTCCTAGAAATATTTCTTTCACATTGTACAGGTCGGGTTGAAAAGTGTATCAGAGACTTTAATGATGTCCTAGAAATATTTCTTTCACATTGTACAGGTCGGGTTGAAAAGTGTATCAGAGACTTTAATAATGTCCTAGAAATATTTCTTTCACATTGTACAGGTCGGGTTGAAAAGTGTATCAGAGACTTTAATAATGTCCTACAAATATTTCTTTCACATTGTACAGGTCGGGTTGAAAAGTGTATCAAAGACTTTAATAATGTCCTAGGAATATTTCTTTCACACCATACAGGTCGGGTTCAAAAGTGTATCAGAGACTTTAAAAATGTCCTATGAATATGTCTTTCACATCGTACAGGTTGGGCTCAAAAGTGTATCAGAGACTTTAAAAATGTCCTATGAATATTTCTTTCACACCATACAGGTTGAGCTCGAAAGTGTATCAGAGACTTTAATAATGCCCTAGGAATATTTCTTTCACACAGTACAGGTTGAGCTCAAAAGTGTATCAGAGACTATGTCCTATGAATATATCTTTCACACCGTACAGGTTGAGCTCAAAA